>NC_084625.1:44482143-44544643 GCF_033978795.1 Nerophis ophidion
GGCCTACCTTTGTGTGGACCATGCTGGCTCTCTGGTCTCTCAAGTGCTCCAGGGTAGCGGCAATATCAATCTCTTTAGCACCTGCAACACAGCAACATTGGAGCAGCTTCAAAGTGGCGCACTAATCCACATCACATCTGTCAACCCTCCCACCCCCACCCTTGACAGAACATTATTACATGGAGGCAGGATTGGACGCGGGCCACGGAGCGTTCGCATCAAACGTGCGGGAGGGATGTTGTTGAGCATGTCGAGTGCGTCCGTGGCTGCGCCTGAAAAAAAACAGGCTTGAATGCAGCTGGCCCGGCGAGTGCTTGAGGTCCAAACACGACATTCCAGCCCGGGAGAAGAAAAAGCTCTGGAGGGCGGATTACGTCCATTTTGGCAAAAGCTTGAAAAGAGAGCGGCGTGGCTTTCATGGCGTTTGTCTCTCGACTCTTTGACCGCTCCTCTAACGAGCGAGAGGGCAGAGGTCAGAGGGCGGGCCGGGCTTCATAAAGGAGGCCGGGTGACCTTTGGTGGCCGCCCAGCGTGCAGGGCAGTGATGGCGACACAATGGTGCATGCCGAGCAGCCAGGAGGAAAATTCCACGTCTTCATTTGGACACCGTGATGCAACATGGGGGGGGGGGGCAGAGGTACCCGACATGTTTTGTTTTTGCAAAGCAGAAGGAAAAGATGATGTAGTGTTGGAGAAATGGAGCGCAACTCAATTGATGAAGGCCACGCCATTGAATTGGTGCCATTCGTGTCCCCGGGAAGTAAAATGTATTATTGCACAGTGAAATACTTTTTTTTTTTTTTTTTAATAAAGCGTCCTGATTGCATATTTAACAAACAAACCATTACAAGATTAATTGAAATGATGTTGGAGCCTCTAAAAGTTGCACCTGCACCATAAAATATAATTTCAATCGTTCAGAAATTTTAATTTGTTTACATAGTTGTAAAACGTTTTTCATTTATGCTATATGCAACATTATTGTTGCATGTATGGTATACTATGTAAAACCGTTTTTTACATATATATATGTAATTTGTTTTCGTATTAAAAACTTTTTTTCCTGTTAGTAAAAATGTTTTACATACCGTACTTAAAAATATTCTTAAATTTGTAACAAAAAGTAAACAAATTTGTAAAAATGTTTTCTTCAGCATTTGTAAAAAGGCTTCTTTTTTACATATATGTAATTTATTTATTTAATGTATATTTTACATGTGAAAACTTTTTCTACATATGATTCATGTAAAATGTTTTTTTTACATATATATGTAAAAGTACATACATACATACATATACACATACATGTATACACATATATGTACATATATAAATATATACATACAGCTATATACATATAAACAAACATACATATATACACATACATGTATAAAAAAAATAATAAATATATATATATATTATTTATAAAATATATATAAATAATATGAATACATGTATACATATATAATATATATAAATTATATATAAAAAACATGTATACATTTATATACATGTATATATACTGTACATATATAAATATATGTATTTAATATATATATATGTATATACATATATATACACATGTATATATAAACATGTATGTATATATATATATATACATATATATATATATATATATATATATATATACACTGTATATATACACACACATATACATACACACACATTCAAAACGGTTCTTTATACTCATGTAAAAAAAAAATTTCATTTATTAAATGTTTTTTTTCATATTTTTGAACATGTTCGAAAATAATTGTATATATTATATACATAATTGTAAAAGTGTTGTTTTTTTACATTTCTGTTGAGTTATTGTTTTACATATTAAAATGTAAATATTTTTAAACATGTCTTAAAAATACTTAACATGTTCTTTTTAAAAACCTTTCAGTCCTGTTACTAGGCAATAATGATGTATATTTTCTGTCCTGTTACTACGTAATAATGAAATATATTTTTTATATATATTTTACATTTTTTTCCTGCAATGCACTTTACAGTCCAGAAAAATGAATGAATGAATGGTTTATTTTGAGCCATGCAAACAAAACAAGAGAATGCCATAAAATACAAAAGAAATATATATATACATTATTTTTACACCTACATTGAAAACATTACATGTGACTAATCTTTTGTAGATGTCAAGATTGGCTCAAAGGGGAGTGGGAAGAAGTAAACTTATTAGGTCCCACTCCTATACATATACAATATATATATACACAATATATAATACAATAATATATATGATATAATTCAATTCAGTGGTTGCTGCTATATATTGTCTATATAAAATACATTTAAATTCACACACACTTACATATATACATATGTACACATACATATGTACACAACACACACATATATACACACACACATATATACAATTTATATATATATACATAAATATATATATATATATATATATATATATATATATATATATATATATATATATATATATATATATGTATATATATATATATATATATACACACATACATACACATAATCACATACATACACACATGCATATACCCAAAATACACACACACACACACACACACACACAAAAAATCTCTGAGTATTCCAGAATTTAGGTGTTGGCTAACAGATATGCTTGCATAAAAGAGATAAAAAGAACAACACATATTAAAAGAATAAACAAGGCCACATAAAAAAAGACCTCACAGGCCTTTTTGAATAGAAACATGTGTAACTGTATTGATTACGTTTTAAGTAAATGAATTACTTTAATCTTCTTCAGCTGAGAAACCTTGTCAGAAATGAAATAAAGTCCCCTGAGATGGGCAAATACATATATTGAGTGGTATCATCAATATATTATTATTTAGTTTTTTGAGTTTGATAACAAGCAAATGACACCAATTTTAGTGGAATGGGTTGGGATTTGGGTTTTAGTGCAGTACCGATTTAAAAGGGTAAACATGTACCAATATTAAATTCATTCAGTGGAAATGATTGGGGCGTAAAAAGTGGGGTGTAAAAAAAAAAAAACACACATCCTAAATATGTAGAATGAGTTTTTTCCTGCTGCAATAGGTTGACAAAAGTGAAAACTGGAATTTTAATAGGAATGTCGTCACGGAAAATGTGGTAATATAAATGTTGAATAGCGAAAGTAGTTGACATCATTTGGTTGCAGAATAATGTGAATAATGAAAGTATTGAATGTAAAAAAAACATGTCTCCGCTTTGATTGCATGCATGTTGCAGCTGTGACACAGGGAGGAAAAACGAGGGGTAAATTACTAATGTTGATTGAAGTTCTTCTTCCCCCGCTCCTGTTGTGTCTTTGTCGGAAAAGTCACCCCTTTTAATGCGTGCCCCCGAAAGCCTGTTTGGCGCATGAGGGGTGGGGTGGGTAGGGGAGCGTGCGCGTTGCCGCGGCAACGGGCGCAGAAAGCGTGAAAGGGGAAGCGTTACCTTTGGCCATCTTATTGAGGACCATGTCGATCAGAATGTACGTCCCACTCCTGCCGGCTCCGTCACTGCACACAGAAGACACAAATCGTTAGCACGGCCCGGCTAATTGCTAACGGCGCGGAAAAACGGACTACACCATGACGTCGTGAATGCATGTGTGGTCCTGAGCTGGGGCTTGGCAAGGGGACAAAGGCTTTTCGAAGAGTCTACCTCGGGGGAAACACAGAGGCCAGGGGCGGCTTTTTGGAGGGCTTTTCCATTACCGCGCAAGATAGTCTCTGAAAGGCCTCCCTTTGTGCCGGGCGGCCATTCAGCGGCGCTGCATGTTAATTGCAAACACGTCTGGAATAAAGGCAAGGAGAGCGCCGCCGCTTCATTAATCCGACGCGAGACACTCGGCCCACGCATGGCTGAACGCCGTGTGCTGATTAAACCTGGTCAGGCTTGCGGACCGTCAAACCAATCAAAATCTACCTAACGAGGCTTCCGTCTTCGTGCCCCAACTTTGAACAAATGCAATTAGAATGGGCCACATGTTTGATTCAATACAGGCGGTATAGCTCGGTTGGTGGAGTGGCCGTGCCAGCAACTTGAGGGTTCCTGGTTCGATCCCCGCTTCCGCCATCCTAGTCACTGCCGTTGTGTCCTTGGGCAAGACACTTTACCCACCTGCTCCCAGTGCCACCCACACTGGTTTAAATGTAACTTAGATATTGGGTTTCACTATGCAAAGCGCTTTGAGTCACTAGAGAAAAGCGCTATATAAATATAATTCAATTCACTTCACTTGTGTCCTTGGGCAAGACACTTTACCCACCTGCTCCCAGTGCCACCCACACTGGTTTAAATGTAACTTAGATATTGGGTTTCACTATGTAAAGCGCTTTGAGTCACTAGAGAAAAGCGCTATGTAAATATAATTCAATTCACTTCACTTGTGTCCTTGGGCAAGACACTTTACCCACCTGCTCCCAGTGCCACCCACACTGGTTTAAATGTAACTTAGATATTGGGTTTCACTATGTAAAGCGCTTTGAGTCACTAGAGAAAAGCGCTATATAAATATCATTCAATTCACTTCACTTGTGTCCTTGGGCAAGACACTTTACCCACCTGCTCCCAGTGCCACCCACACTGCTTTAAATGTAACTTAGATATTGGGTTTCACTATGTAAAGCGCTTTGAGTCAATAGAGAAAAGCGCTATATAAATATAATTCAATTCACTTCACTTGTGTCCTTGGGCAAGACACTTTACCCACCTGCTCCCAGTGCCACCCACACTGCTTTAAATGTAACTTAGATATTGGGTTTCACTATGCAAAGCGCTTTGAGTCAATAGAGAAAAGCGCTATATAAATATCATTCAATTCACTTCACTTGTGTCCTTGGGCAAGACACTTTACCCACCTGCTCCCAGTGCCACCCACACTGGTTTAAATGTAACTTAGATATTGGGTTTCACTATGCAAAGCGCTTTGAGTCACTAGAGAAAAGCGCTATATAAATATAATTCAATTCACTTCACTTGTGTCCTTGGGCAAGACACTTTACCCACCTGCTCCCAGTGCTACCCACACTGGTTTAAATGTAACTTAGATATTGGGTTTCACTATGTAAAGCGCTTTGAGTCACTAGAGAAAAGCGCTATATAAATATAATTCAATTCACTTCACTTGTGTCCTTGGGCAAGACACTTTACCCACCTGCTCCCAGTGCCACCCACACTGGCTTAAATGTAACTTAGATATTGGGTTTCACTATGCAAAGCGCTTTGAGTCACTAGAGAAAAGCGCTATATAAATATAATTCCATTCACTTCACTTGTGTCCTTGGGCAAGACACTTTACCCACCTGCTCCCAGTGCTACCCACACTGGTTTAAATGTAACTTAGATATTGGGTTTCACTATGTAAAGCGCTTTGAGTCAATAGAGAAAAGCGCTATATAAATATAATTCAATTCACTTCACTTGTGTCCTTGGGCAAGACACTTTACCCACCTGCTCCCAGTGCCACCCACACTGGCTTAAATGTAACTTAGATATTGGGTTTCACTATGCAAAGCGCTTTGAGTCAATAGAGAAAAGCGCTATATAAATATAATTCCATTCACTTCACTTGTGTCCTTGGGCAAGACACTTTACCCACCTGCTCCCAGTGCCACCCACACTGGTTTAAATGTAACTTAGATATTGGGTTTCACTATGTAAAGCGCTTTGAGTCAATAGAGAAAAGCGCTATATAAATATCATTCAATTCACTTCACTTGTGTCCTTGGGCAAGACACTTTACCCACCTGCTCCCAGTGCCACCCACACTGGTTTAAATGTAACTTAGATATTGGGTTTCACTATGCAAAGCGCTTTGAGTCACTAGAGAAAAGCGCTATATAAATATAATTCAACTCACTTTACTTGTGTCCTTGGGCAAGACACTTTACCCACCTGCTCCCAGTGCCACCCACACTGGTTTAAATGTAACTTAGATATTGGGTTTCACTATGCAAAGCGCTTTGAGTCACTAGAGAAAAGCGCTATATAAATATAATTCAACTCACTTCACTTGTGTCCTTGGGCAAGACACTTTACCCACCTGCTCCCAGTGCCACCCACACTGGCTTAAATGTAACTTAGATATTGGGTTTCACTATGCAAAGCGCTTTGAGTCAATAGAGAAAAGCGCTATATAAATATAATTCCATTCACTTCACTTGTGTCCTTGGGCAAGACACTTTACCCACCTGCTCCCAGTGCCACCCACACTGGTTTAAATGTAACTTAGATATTGGGTTTCACTATGTAAAGCGCTTTGAGTCAATAGAGAAAAGCGCTATATAAATATCATTCAATTCACTTCACTTGTGTCCTTGGGCAAGACACTTTACCCACCTGCTCCCAGTGCCACCCACACTGGTTTAAATGTAACTTAGATATTGGGTTTCACTATGCAAAGCGCTTTGAGTCACTAGAGAAAAGCGCTATATAAATATAATTCAACTCACTTTACTTGTGTCCTTGGGCAAGACACTTTACCCACCTGCTCCCAGTGCCACCCACACTGGTTTAAATGTAACTTAGATATTGGGTTTCACTATGCAAAGCGCTTTGAGTCACTAGAGAAAAGCGCTATATAAATATAATTCAACTCACTTCACTTGTGTCCTTGGGCAAGACACTTTACCCACCTGCTCCCAGTGCCACCCACACTGGTTTGAATGTAACTTAGATACTGGGTTTCACTATGTAAAGCGCTTTGAGTCAATAGAGAAAAGCGCTATATAAATATAATTCACTTCACTAGTTTTTAATTATTTGATACACCAAAATGTATATTTCTTCTTCTTCTTCTCCAGATTTTGGCGCGCTCTACCTTCCACATTTTTCCCCCGATTCAAACCGTTCCAACTTCAAACTGTCGAGCCAATACGGGGATGGCGGACTTTCCCTTGACAATTTCCCAAAAATGTCCCCGATTTCCCAGAATTCCAGGGTTTCCGAGACATTTTTCCCCATTCAAAAGGAATTGGCCATTTTTCAAACTTCCACCATTTCCACATTTTTCAACCGATTCAAACTATTCCACCTTCAACATATTCCAACGTCGTGGTATATGATATAATTCACTTCACAATTCACATTTTGTGCGTTATGCAAATAGCAATGTGGGTCAACAGATGCTAAGCTAACAAAACATCCTAGCATTGTTTGTGTTATCACCGACTAAGTCAGGGGTCTGCAACCTGCGGCTCTTTAGTGCCTCCCTGGAGCTTTTCAAAAATGTATGTGTGGAGAGGTAGAGCCGATAGTCTGACAGAGAGGCAGGGCAAGGGCCAAGATGGCGGCGAGGAGGCGGGGATGGCGAGCGAGCGGCGAGGCGGGGCGTGCCGGGAGCGACGCCACAATCTAGATCAGGTGCGTGGATCGCGCACCTGTATAGGATTAATGAATCCTCTCGCACTGTTTAAAAGGGCGGCAGCCGTGAGGTGGAGAAACAACGACGGAACGAGACGAAGCGCATGTAACCCGGAAGAGAGCGAGAGGCAGAAGACGTATGCGACTGAAAAGAAACCCAAAAAATACTTTTTTTATTGGAAAATTAAAGAAAGTAAACACTGCTCAAAGCCATGTCCTTCCTTGATGGTCCCTGGAACCCGCACGACAGAGAGAGTTGTTCACAGCATGTAAAGAGAAAAAGATGGGGAAAAAAATATATATTTTTGTTTTAGGATTAATGAATCCTCTTGCACTGTTTAAAAGGGCGGCAGCCGTGAGGAGGAGAAACAACGACGGGACGAGACGAAGCGCAAGTAACCCGGAAGAGAGCGAGAGGGAGAGGCAGAAGACGCATGCGACTGAAAAGAAACCCGAAAAAGACTTTTCTTATTGGAAAATTAAAGAAAGTAAACACTGCTCAAAGCCATGTCCTTCCTTGATGGTCCCTGGAACCCGCACGACAGAGAGAGTTGTTCACAGCATGTAAAGAAAAAAAGATGGTTAAAAAAATATATTTTTGTTTTAGGATTAATGAATCCTCTTGCACTGTTTAAAAGGGCGGCAGCCGTGAGGAGGAGAAACAACGACGGGACGAGACGAAGCGCATGTAACCCGGAAGAGAGCGAGAGGGAGAGGCAGAAGACGCATGCGACTGAAAAGAAACCCGAAAAAGACTTTTCTTATTGGAAAATTAAAGAAAGTAAACACTGCTCAAAGCCATGTCCTTCCTTGATGGTCCCTGGAACCCGCACAACAGCATGTAAAGAGAAAAAGATGGGGAAAAAAATATATTTTTGTTTTAGGATTAATGAATCCTCTTGCACTGTTTAAAGGGGCGGCAGCCGTGAGGTGGAGAAACGACGACGGAACGAGACGAAGCGCATGTAACCCGGAAGAGAGCGAGAGGGAGAGGCAGAAGACGCATGCGACTGAAAAGAAACCCAAAAAATACTTTTCTTATTGGAAAATTAAAGAAAGTAAACACTGCTCAAAGCCATGTCCTTCCTTGATGGTCCCTGGAACCCGCACGACAGAGAGAGTTGTTCACAGCATGTAAAGAGAAAAAGATGGGGAAAAAAATATATTTTTGTTTTAGGATTAATGAATCCTCTTGCACTGTTTAAAAGGGCGGCAGCCGTGAGGTAGAGAAACAACGACGGAACGAGACGAAGCGAATGTAACCCGGAAGAGAGCGAGAGGGAGAGGCAGAAGACGCATGCGACTGAAAAGAAACCCGAAAAAGACTTTTCTAATTAGAAAATTAAAGAAAGTAAACACTGCTCAAAGCCATGTCCTTCCTTGATGGTCCCTGGAACCCACACGACAGAGAGAGTTGTTCACAGCATGTAAAGAGAAAAAGATGGGGAAAAAAATATATTTTTGTTTTAGGATTAATGAATCCTCTTGCACTGTTTAAAAGGGCGGCAGCCGTGAGGTGGAGAAACAACGACGGAACGAGACGAAGCGCATGTAACCCGGAAGAGAGCGAGAGGGAGAGGCAGAAGACGCATGCGACTGAAAAGAAACCCAAAAAATACTTTTCTTATTGGAAAATTAAAGAAAGTAAACACTGCTCAAAGCCATGTCCTTCCTTGATGGTCCCTGGAACCCGCACGACAGAGAGAGTTGTTCACAGCATGTAAAGAGAAAAAGATGGGGAAAAAAATATATTTTTGTTTTAGGATTAATGAATCCTCTTGCACTGTTTAAAAGGGCGGCAGCCGTGAGGTAGAGAAACAACGACGGAACGAGACGAAGCGCATGTAACCCGGAAGAGAGCGAGAGGGAGAGGCAGAAGACGCATGCGACTGAAAAGAAACCCGAAAAAGACTTTTCTAATTAGAAAATTAAAGAAAGTAAACACTGCTCAAAGCCATGTCCTTCCTTGATGGTCCCTGGAACCCACACGACAGAGAGAGTTGTTCACAGCATGTAAAGAGAAAAAGATGGGGAAAAAAATATATTTTTGTTTTAGGATTAATGAATCCTCTTGCACTGTTTAAAAGGGCGGCAGCCGTGAGGTGGAGAAACAACGACGGAACGAGACGAAGCGCATGTAACCCGGAAGAGAGCGAGAGGGAGAGGCAGAAGACGCATGCGACTGAAAAGAAACCCGAAAAAGACTTTTCTTATTGGAAAATTAAAGAAAGTAAACACTGCTCAAAGCCATGTCCTTCCTTGATGGTCCCTGGAACCCGCACGACAGAGAGAGTTGTTCACAGCATGTAAAGAGAAAAAGATGGGGAAAAAAATATATTTTTGTTTTAGGATTAATGAATCCTCTTGCACTGTTTAAAAGGGCGGCAGCCGTGAGGTGGAGAAACAACGACGGAACGAGACGAAGCGCACGTAACCCGGAAGAGAGCGAGAGGGAGAGGCAGAAGACGCATGCGACTGAAAATAAACCCGAAAAAGACTTTTCTTATCGGAAAATTAAAGAAAGTAAACACTGCTCAAAGCCATGTCCTTCCTTGATGGTCCCTGGAACCCGCACGACAGAGAGAGTTGTTCACAGCATGTAAAGAGAAAAAGATGGGGAAAAAAATATATTTTTGTTTTAATAGAGTTTCTCTAGGACAGGGGTCGGTAACCCAAAATGTTGAAAGAGCCATGTTGGACCCAAAATACAAAAACAAATACGTCTGGAACCTCAAAAAAATAAAAGCCATATTACATGCAGATAGGGTGTCATGAGATATAAATTGAATTATGCGGACTTAAAGCAGGGGTCGGCAACTCTCATCAGAAAAGTGGGATTGTCCTCCTAGAGCAGGGGTCGGCAACCCGCAGCTCTGGAGCCGCATGCGGCTCTTTAGCGCCGCCCTAGTGGCTCTCAGGAGCTTTTTCAAAAATATTTGAAAAATGGATATGTTGAGGGGGAAAAAAACATATTTTTTGGTTTAATTTGGTTTCTGTAGGACAAACATGACACAAACCTCCCTAATAGCTATAAAGCACGTTGTTTATATTAAACATGCTTCATTGATTCAAGTATTTGGCGAGCGCCGTTTTGTCCTACTAATTTTGGCGGTCCTTAAACTCACCCCTCGTTTGTTTACATGTATAACTTTCTCCGACTTTCTAAGACGTGATTTATGCCACTTCTTTTTCCGTCTCATTTTGTCAACCAAACTTATAACGTTGTGCGTTAATGCACAAAGGTGAGTTTTGTTAATGTTATTGACTTGTGTGGAGTGCTAATCAGACATATTTGGTCACTGCATGACTGTAAGCTAATCAACGCTAATATGCTATTTAGGCTAGCTATATGTGAATATTGCATTACTATGCCTCATTAGTAGCTATATTTGAGCTCATTTAAATTTCCTTTAAGTCCTCTTAATTCAATTTATATCTCATGACACTATCTGTATGTAATATGGCTTTTAATTTTTTGCGGCTCCAGACAGATTTGTTTTTGTATTTTTGGTCCAATATGGCTCTTTCAACATTTTGGGTTGCCGACCCCTGACTTAAATGAAACTAAATGAGCTCAAATATAGCTACAAATGAGGCATAATGATGCAATATGTACATACAGCTAGCCTAAATAGCATGTTAGCATCCATTAGCTTGCAGTCATGCAGTCACCAAATATGTCTGATTATCACACCACACAAGTCAATAACATCAACAAAACTCACCTTTGTGCATTCACGCACAACGTTGAAAGTTGGACAAAATGAGACAGAAAAAGAAGTAGCATAAAACACGTCTTAGAAAGTCGGAGAAAGTTATACATTTAAACGAACTACGGTGAGTTCAAGGACCAATACATTTAGTAGGACAAAACGGTGCTCGCCAAATACTTGAATCAGTGAAGCATGTTTAATACAAACAGTGTGCTTTATAACAATTAGGGAGGTTTGTGTCATGTTTGTCCTCCTGCAGAAACCATATTAAAACAAAAAATACGTTTTTTTCCCCCCTCATATTTTTCCTTTTTTCATATATTTTTGAAAAAGCTCCAGAGAGCCACTAGGGCGGCGCTAAAGAGCCGCGGGTTGCCGACCCCCGCACTAGGAGGACAATCCCACTATTTAAATTAAACATGCTTTTCTGATGAGAGCATTTGGTAAGTGCTGTTTTGTCCTCCTAATTTTGGCAGGCCTTGAACTCACCGGAGTTTGTTTACATGTACAGTGTTCTTGTTTTATGCCACTCTTTCTTTGTCTCATTTTGTCCACCAAACTATTTATGCTGTGCGTGAATGCACAAATGTGAGCTTTGTTGACGTTATTGACCTGTGTGGAGTGCATGACTTCAAGCGAATCAATGCTCACATGCTATTTAGGATAGCTTTATGTACATATTGCATCATTATGCCTCACTTGTATGTATAGTTGAGCTCATTTAATTTCCTATGTCCTCTGTTTATTTAATTTATATCTGCATTTCTCATGACATATCTGTATGTAATATTGGCTACATGTCTGTTAGTTATCTGTGTGCCATGTTGTTCCAGACCACAGCAAACATTCAAAGAAGACAGCCCGTCATTTTCTTTAACTTGGACCTTTGGCCATTCTAAGCCAGTAATATCTGAACATTATCTCACCCTCTGTTTTATTAATGTTTTCCAATTTTGTAAAAATGGGTGGAATAAATATTATATTTCAACATTTCTGTCAATGAAGATTTGTGTCAGCCTGCGACAGTCATTTTGATAGTAGGCTAACATAGCTAATATAGACACTTACATCAATCAATCAATCAATCAATGTTTACTTATATAGCCCTAAATCACTAGTGTCTCAAAGGGCTGCACAAACCACCACGACATCCTCGGTAGGCCAAGGAAAACTCACACCCAGTGGGACATCATGTGTTGCCTTCATTATAACACTTATATGCGGCTTTTCATTTTTTGCGACTCCAGACAGATTTTTTTTTGTTGTATTTTTGGTCCAATATGGCTCTTTCAACATTTTAGGTTGCCGACCCCTGGACTAAGTCAATTATCTACCAATAATATATCTCAATTACTTTTACTTATTTTTTTTACATTCCTGCTCTTCTTGCAAGCTTAGCGGAAAGGTACAAGGTTGTCAATAAAGTTCTTTTTTTTATGTTATGGTTTTATTTCAAAGCACCGTAACAAAGGACATACATAAACTACAACCGCCAATACACGTGCGCGGAACTGAAATGCTTGATTGAGTTTCTCAACCGGAATCGGTTGAGAAATGTGGGATATGGAGAGGTTTGTATATCGCCCATTCATTTTCAATAGAGATGTCCGATAATGGCTTTTTTGCCGATATCCGATACTCCGGTATTGTCCAACTCTTAATTACCGATTCCGATATTAACCGATACCGATATATACAGTCGTGGAATTAACACATTATTATGCCTAATTTTGTTGTGATGCCCCTCTGGATGCATTAAACAATGTAACACGGTTTTCCAAAATAAATCAACTCAAGTTATGGAAAAAAAGGCCAACATGGCACTGCCATATTTATTATTGAAGCCACAAACTGCATATTTTTTTTTAACAGCTTGGAATTTGGGACATGTTCTCCCTGAGAGAGCATAGTGAGGTTGAGATGGGCAGGGTTGGGAGGGTGTATATTGTAGGTTTCGGAAGAGTTAGTGCTGCAAGGGATTCTGGGTATTTATTATGTTGTGTTTATGTTGTGTTACGGTGCGGATGTTCTCCCGTGATGTGTTTATCATTCTTGTTTAGTGTGGGTTCACAGTGTGGCGCATATTTGTAACAATGTTAAAGTTGTTTATATGGCCACCCTCAGTGTGACCTGTATGGCTGTTGACCAAGAATGCATTGCATTCACTTGTGTGTGTGAAAAGCCAGGATTTTCCAGAATTCCTGGTTTTCCAAAGCACTATTTCCATTCTTTTTTTCTGGCGACCACTAATTTCCACATTTTTCAACGCATTTTAAACATTCCACCGTCAAAACATTCCTCTTAATTAGGACAACAAAACAAAGTTGTTTTTTTACATAGAAAAATCCCCGGTTTTCCTGAAATTACAGGAATTCTGTAATAACATTTCTCAATTCAACATGTTAATGCTTCAACATTTTCGATCGATTTCAAAATTTCAACAACAACCATTTTTTTACTATTTAAAAAAAAAAATCCCGCTTTTCCCAAAATTCCCATTTTTTTCTGAAATTCATATTGAACTTGAAACGGTTTGAATCGGGTGAAAAATGTGGAAGGTAGAGCGCGCCAAAATCTGGAGAAGAAGAAGAAGTTTAATAAGTAGATCAATTTTGTTGTAAAAAAACAAACAAACATGTGTTAATGCTCCAAAGCATCCAGGAATAAAAAGAAGGCATTACTGGACACAACTAAGCTGCAAATGAATGGGAAATAAGTACAATACATTTTGTATGGCTCAATACTCGCCTGCAGTGAACGATGATGGGGCAAGATCGACCCCGGTAGCACTTGTTGACCTTCCTGCAATAAAAGAAGACAAACAGATGAGAAAATAGTTCCTCAAATAGACGTGCCGCCGGTCCATCGGGGGCTTTAACACGCGGCGTCGTGTGTCTGCCCGCTGACGCGTTAACCCCCGCCAAATACGAGGCGCGTTTTTTTTTTTTGCACCTCGCTGTTGCCATGGAAACAGCGAGAGCGCCTGTGCCTTTCCAAAAAAAAAAAAAAAAAACGGGGTGTAAGGGGGGTCTTGCTGGTTTCACCGATCAAAAAATGTAAAATAAATCTTATTCTTTTTTTTTTTTTCCCCAAATACAACGAATCAATCCAATCCAATCCACTTTATTTATATAGCACATTTAAACAACAATAATGTTTCCAAAGTGCTGCACAGCCATGTTAAAAACAATATAAAAAAAAAACAATATTATGCTCCGCCAATGACTGAATAAAACAAAAAATAAATAAAAATAAAACCAACAAAAACAAATATGATTAAAAACTATTTTAAAAGGGTAAAATCAATTAAAACAGTAAAATAAAAATCAAAGTGTATAAAAAACACAGAGGACAACAGAGGACAGAGGACCACACAACTCACGTAGTGTTAAAAGCCAAAGAATAAAAGTGCGTCTTAAGACGAGACTTAAAACACTCCACCGAGGAAAGGAATGGACATCTGTGCAGCACAAAGATGGCAGAAGTTCCCATGCAGGCTTAAAAAAAGGGAAGGTGAGGGAGAGTGGGGTGTGTGAGCCGGTTCGGGTGGGGGGGTGGAGGGGGAGAGGGTGGAGGGGGGGGGGGGGGGGTGTCAGGCGTGGCTGAGGAGACAGTTTCCAATGATCACTTTTGTGACTATGCAACTGGGCTCATATTACTAGCTGCAACATCACAAAAATGACACTGGCAACCGCTAAGTCGAGTCAACAAGTTGACCCGCACGGACGGCCGAGCGCGGGGGGGGGAGCTCGTCCGGTGGTTAAAAACCCGGGACTTCCGCCCACAAATCAGACGTCTTCTCATTCGGCTCGTGCTGTCCCTCCATGGCTTCCCCGAGGAGCGCTACATGGAGAAGCGGGCCAGGTTATTCACTGGCTAACAACCCGCTCTCTCCCTTCCCTACTCTCCTCTAATTGGCTCTTTCAATTAGGTGTTTTTTTTTTTTTTTTTTTAAATTCCCCTCCTTTTCTTCCCAAGCCAAGCAAAGCAGTGCAGTCTTTTCATTTGCTGCATCACATGTGCTGCAGGGGCCAGGAAAGGAGTGGGGGGCGGGGGTGTTGGGGGATGAAAGGATAGGACAGAAAGCTCGTTAGATACAGCCGGCTCGTTAGATCCACCTTCTGTAATACACGGGAAAGGGGGCGGGGCAAGAGGAGGAGATTCCGCGTCAAAGCGCGGCGGCGTGCCGCTCTACTCTACCTGCGGAAGTCCAGCAGCGAGCGCGCCGTGGCGGGGACGCCGCGCTCGGTCCAGGAGAGGAAGTGGAACTGCGTGACGGTGCGCGTCTCGTTGGTCTGCAGGTTTTTCAGGTAGAAGCTCCGAACCAGGAAGTCCTCGCACCAGATGTGCTCGGATACCAAGTTCACCTGAAATGGACGTCGAAACGTTTGTTTACGTTCTACGTGTGGTACAGTGGAACCATTCATCCATCTATTTTCTACCGCTTATTCCCTTTCAGGGTCCCCTATCTCAGCTACAATCGGGCGGAAGGCGGGGTACACCCTGGACAAGTCGCTACCTCATCGCAGAGCCAACACAGATAGACAGACAACATTCACACTCACATTCACACACTAGGGACCCTTTAGTGTTGCCAATCAACCTATCCCCAGGTGCATGTTTTTGGAAGTGGGAGGAAGCTGGAGTACCCGGAGGGAACCCACGCATTCACGAGGAGAACATGCAAACTCCACACAGAAAGATCCCGAGTCTGGATTTGAACCCAGGACTGCAGGCGCACTAACCCCTCTGCCACCATGAAGCCTACAGTGGAACCTTGCTTTTTAAAGTGTCGCTATGGCTGGCGTCATGTCCCTTTTTCTTCTCCGCGTCTTAATTGACACGATGTCTAGCAGTTTGAGCGTCGCATAAAGGCCTACTGAAACCCACCACGCAGTCTGATAGTTTATATATCAATGATGAAATATTAACATTGCAACACATGCCAATACGGCCTTTTTAGTTCACTAAAATGCAATTTTAAATTTCCCGCGAAGTATCCTGTTGAAAACGTCGGTGTGATGACGCGTGCGCGTGATGTCTCGGGTTGTAGCGGACATTTTTTTCCAGCGCGATCCCAGCTATAAGTAGTCTGCTTTAATCGCATTATTACACAGTATTCTGGACATCTGTGTTGCTGAATCTTTTGCTATTTGTTCAATTAATAATGGTGACGTCAAAGAAGAAAAATGTAGGTGTATTGCAGCTGCCTTTAGCAACACAAACACAGCTGGTGTTTCCTTGTTTACATTCCCGAAGGTGAAGCTTTACTATGGAACAGAGCAGTCAAGCGACCACATGTCAACCGGCAGGTTTCAGTGAGAAAATTGTGGTAATATGTCGGTTCTTACCGTAGACATGAGCGGAGCTTGCGTCCTCCTGCAGCTGCGGACTCTCTTACCTGGCGGTCACCACACCACTCAGACTTTCAGGTACCATATCATCTCACTAAAACACTAGTAACACAATAAGCAGATGAGGGATTTTCCAGAATTATACTAGTAAATGTGTCTAATAATATATGAATCGCTCCCACTGCCCTCGCCTTTTTTTTTTCTTTCTAGTCCTTCACTCTCATTATCATTTTTTCCAGCCCGATCCCAGCTATGAGTAGTCTGCTTTAATCGCATAATTACACAGTATTCTGGACATCTGTGTTGCTGAATCTTTTGCTCTTTGTTCAATTAATAATGGAGACGTCAAAGAAGAAAGATGTAGGTGGGAAGCGGTGTATTGCGGCCGCCTTTAGCAACACAAACATACAACAATTCTTCTCAACAAAAGAAGAGAAATATAATCTTAGAGAAAAATGTAATTTAAAACATTTGTATGCACGTACAACACTTAAAACCTTCAGTATATCAGTATGTGGAATTAAATTATGGAATGGATTAAGCAAAGCAATCAAACAATGTACTAATATGATCCATTTCAAGAAACTCTTCAAACTGGAAGTGTTCACAAAGTACAAAAATGAAGAACCATGATAAACATTCTGATTTTACTCACACATTCATTTTCAAAATAATCTGACTTATCTCATCGTATGGATTAAAATTTGAGCAATTATTTATTTATTTATTTATTTGTATTGTGATTACTTATTACTTATGGAGTATACATTGTGAATACATTGAGAACAGGAAGTGAACAAAAGTTTTAGCAACTGTTATGTAAAGAAAAGGGGTAGGATTAAATAAGCTCTGCTTCTTCCTCCTCCTTTTCGAACATGTTGGAAAGAGAAACTGGAAATTGTGATGTATCTTGTTGTATGCTTGCATGTTCGAAATAAACTCAAACTCAAACTCAAACTCAAACTCAAACACAGCCGGTGTTTCCTTGTTTACATTCCCGAAGGTGAAGCTTTACTATGGAACAGAGCGGTCAAGCGAACATGGTTCCCGACCACATGTCAACCGGCAGGTTTCGGTGAGAAAATTGTGGTAATAAGTCGGTTCTTACCGTAGACATGAGCGGAGCTTGCGTCCTCCTGCAGCTGCGGACTCTCTTACCTGGCGGTCAACACACCACTCAGACTTTCAGGTACTATATAATCTCACTAAAACACTAGTAACACAATAAGAAGATAAGGGATTTTCCAGAATTATCCTAGTAAATGTGTCTAATAACATCTGAATCGCTCCCACTGCCCTCGCCTTTTTTTTCTTTCTTTCTAGTCCTTCACTCTCATTATCATTTTTTCCAGCCCGATCCCAGCTATAAGTAGTCTGCTTCAATCGCATAATTACACAGTATTCTGGACATCTGTGTTGCTGAATCTTTTGCTATTTGTTCAATTAATAATGGAGACGTCAAAGAAGAAAGCTGTAGGTGGGAAGCGGTGTATTGTGGCCTCCTTTAGCCACACAAACACAGCCGGTGATTCCTTGTTTACATTCCCGAAGATGAAGTTTTAATATGGAACAGAGCGATCAAGCGAACATGGTTCCCGACCACATGTCAACCGGCAGGTTTCGGTGAGAAAATTGTGGTAATAAGTCGGTTCTTACCGTAGACATGAGGGGAGCTTGGGTCCTCCTGCAGCTGCGGACTCTCTTGCCTGGCGGTCACCACACCACTCAGACTTTCAGGTACTATATAATCTCACTAAAACACTAGTAACACAATAAGCAGATAAGGGATTTTCCAGAATTATCCTAGTAAATGTGTCTAATAACATCTGAATCGCTCCCACTGCCCTCGCCTTTTTTTTTTTCTTTCTAGTCCTTCACTCTCATTATCATTTTTTCCAGCCCGATCCCAGCTATAAGTAGTCTGCTTTAATTGCATAATTACACAGTATTCTGGACATCTGTGTTGCTGAATCTTTTGCTATTTGTTCAATTAATAATGGAGACGTCAAAGAAGAAAGATGTAGGTGGGAAGCTGTGTATTGTGGCCTCCTTTAGCAACACAAACACAGCCGGTGTTTCCTTGTTTACATTCCCGAAGGTGAATTTTTACTGTGGAACAGAGCGGTCAAGCGAACATGGTTCCCGACCACATGTCAACCGGCAGGTTTCAGGGAGAAAATTGTGGTAATAAGTCGGTTCTTACCGTAGACATGAGCGGAGCTTGCGTCCTCCTGCAGCTGCGGACTCTCTTACCTGGCGGTCACCACACCACTCAGACTTTCAGGTACTATATAATCTCACTAAAACACTAGTAACACAATAAGCAGATAAGGGATTTTCCAGAATTATCCTAGTAAATGTGTCTAATAACATCTGAATTGCTCCCACTGCCCTCGCCTTTTTTTTTTTTCTTTCTAGTCCTTAACTCTCATTATCATTTTTTCCAGCCCGATCCCAGCTATAAGTAGTCTGCTTTAATCGCATAATTACACAGTATTCTGGACATCTGTGTTGCTGAATCTTTTGCTATTTGTTCAATTAATAATGGAGACGTCAAAGAAGAAAGATGTAGGTGGGAAGCTGTGTATTGCGGCCTCCTTTAGCAACACAAAAACAGCCGGTGTTTCCTTGATTACATTCCCGAAGGTGAAGCATTACTATGGAACAGAGCAGTCAAGCGAACATGGTTCCCGACCACATGTCAACCGGCAGGTTTCGGTGAGAAAATTGTGGTAATATGTCGGTTCTTACCGTAGACATGAGCGGAGCTTGCGTCCTCCTGCAGCTGCGGACTCTCTTACCTGGCGGTCACCACACCACTCAGACTTTCAGGTACCATATCATCTCACTAAAACACTAGTAACACAATAAGCAGATAAGGGATTTTCCAGAATTATCCTAGTAAATGTGTCTAATAACATCTGAATCGCTCCCACTGCCCTCGCCTTTTTTTTTTTCTTTCTAGTCCTTCACTCTCATTATCATTTTTTCCAGCCCGATCCCAGCTATAAGTAGTCTGTTTTAATCGCATAATTACACAGTATTATGGACATCTGTGTTGCTGAATATTTTGCAATTTTTCTCAATTAATAATGGAGACGTCAAGGAAGAAAGCTGTAGGTGGGTAGCGGTGTATTGCGGCCGCCTTTAGCAACACAAACACAGCCGGTGTTTCATTGTTTACATTCCCGAAAGATGACGGTGAAGCTTTACTATGGAACAGAGCGGTCAAGCGAACACGGTTGGATTGGACCACACACACACACAAAGTATAGTGTATTACGCAGTTATCATTTCGAAAGATTGTGTTTCGAAGAATGTCCTTTGCGAAGGGTTGTACAGGTACGACCATATAATCTCACTTAAACACTAGTAACACAATAAGCAGAGAAGGGATTTTCCAGAATTATCCTAGTAAACTTGTCCAATGACATCTGAATCGCTCTCACTGTATAGTCTTTTTTTTCTTTTTTTTCCCTAGTCCATCACTCTCACTTTCCTCATCCACGAATCTTTCATCCTCACTCAAATTAATGGGGAAATTGTCGCTTTCTCGGTCCGAATCGCTCTTGCTCTTGGTGGCCATGATTGTAAACAATGTTCAGATGTGAGGAGCTCTAAAACCCATGACGTCACGCGCACATCGTCTGCTACTTCCTGGTACAGGCAAGGCTTGTGTATTGCAGCTGCCTTTAGGAACACAAACACAGCCGGTGTTTCATTGTTTACATTCCCGAAAGATGACGGTGAAGCTTTACTATGGAACAGAGCGGTCAAGCGAACACGGTTGGATTGGACCACACACACACAAAGTACAGTGTATTACGCAGTTATCATTTCGAAAGATTGTGTTTCGAAGAAGGTCCCTTGCAAAGGGTTGTACAGGTACGACCATATAATCTCACTTAAACACTAGTAACACAATAAGCAGAGAAGGGATTTTCCAGAATTATCCTAGTAAACTTGTCTAATAACATCTGAATCGCTCACACTGTATAGTCTTTTTTTCTTTTTTTTCCCTTGTCCTTCACTCTCACTTTCCTCATCCACGAATCTTTCATCATCACTCAAATTAATGGGGAAATTGTCGCTTTCTCGGTCCGAATCGCTCTCGCTGTTGGTGGCCATGATTGTAAACAATGTTCAGATGTGAGGAGGTCTAAAACCCGTGACGTCACGCGCACATCGTCTGCTGCTTCCGGTACATGCAAGGCTTGTGTATTGCAGCTGCCTTTAGCAACACAAACACAGCCAGTGTTTCCTTGTTTACATTCCCGAAGGTGAAGCTGTTGTATCACATGCGGTCTGCATCTTCCTCCGCTGCGGTTCCACCCCAGAGGGCCCGCTGACAGGGCACCCGGACACGCCCCCGCGCTCATCAAGCGGACCGTGCCCACTCTCCGCCGCAGCTGGCCGCAGTCTTCACCTGTGACTGATGACGTGAGCTGCTTAAATGACCAGTGGACCCAGGGATCCTGGCGGGAACTTAGTTCTCAGATGGTGAAACTACTCCTCCTTGCTCGTTGCTTATTTCCTTGTGTTTTTCCTGATCCCTGTTTCTCCTGCTCTTCCCACAGTGTCGTGTCACCACCGCTGCTTCCCTCCTGGCTCCCAATTTACCTTCCTGGATCCCCGACTTCTGTTTTGGAATTTGGACTCGCTCTCCTGCTTTTTACCCCGCTTCCGCCATGGACTTCCCTGCCTGCCTCGCCCCTGTCTACACCACCTCCAACACTTTGGTAAGACCCTTCAGTTAATTTCCACACTTAGCCTTACATCATACACTCTTAAGTCTTTGTCACACTTCATATCCATGGTTTATTGTTAGTATTGTTTTGTAGTCTTATTATATATATATAAATACTTACTATATAAATATATTATGAAATGATTGAACACTGCCAACTCGTGTTAGTCTGTCGTCATCTCCCTCTGCAATACATACTGTAACAGAATCTTTACTATGGAACAGAGCGGTCAAGCGAACATGGTTCTCTACCACATGTCA
Source organism: Nerophis ophidion (assembly GCF_033978795.1). NCBI lineage: Eukaryota > Metazoa > Chordata > Actinopteri > Syngnathiformes > Syngnathidae > Nerophis > Nerophis ophidion. The sequence goes on from NC_084625.1 coordinate 44,503,599, forward strand.
AACAGCAGGTTTCGGTGAGAAAATTGTGGTATTAAGTCGGCTCTTACCGTAGACATGAGCGGAGCTTGCGTCGTTCATCGTACACCTGTCAAAGAGGCAGCTGCGGACTGTCTTGCCTCCTCCGAACGGCCGCCCCCGAACGTGGAATGCTTCCACCGTGGAGGAGGGTAAAAAAAAAAAGCTCAGCCCTGCCCGACCAGCTGCCTTCACTTCGCCTGGTCGAAAAACGTGGCTTCTCTCAGAGACACTGGCGGTCACCACACCCGTGGCCACACCCCTCCGACAGTATAATCTCACTACAACATTAGTAACACAATAAGCAGATAAGGGATTTTCCAGAATTATCCTAGTAAATGTGTCTAATAACATCTGAATCCTTCTCACTGCCCTGTCTTTTTTTTCCCCTAGTCCTTCACTCTCACTATCCTCATCCACGAATCTTTCATCCTCGCTCAAATTAATGGGGAAATCATCGCTTTCTCGGTCCGAATCGCTCTCGCTGCTGGTGGCTATGATTATAAACAATGTGAGGATGTGAGGAGCTCCACAACCCGTGACGTCACGCGCACATCGTCTGCTACTTCCGGTACAGGCAAGGCTTTTTTATTAGCGACCAAAAGTTGCAAACTTTATCGTCGGTGTTCTCTACTAAATCCTTTCAGCAAAAATGTGTCAATATCGCATAATGATCAAGTATGACACATAGAATGGACCTGCTATCCCCGTTTGAATTAGAAAATCTCATTTCAGTAGGCCTTTAAAACAAGTGAGAGTGAGTGTAGAGTTTGAGTTTTCTGTTCTTGGGCGTTCAAGTAGACAGATAGGAAAGAGCTTTCATAGAGTCCCGAAATAAGTGGTCCAAAAAGATAATAAAGTCAGCGAAAAATGGAAATGGCTCTTAAAAATGTCACTTTTATCATCTTGTGTCTGCAGTGATCACTTTGTAAAATGTTTGTTTGAACATTTGATTTATTTGAGAAACTTTCTGGGATGCAATAGAGTTTATTTCGTACTACATTAATAGCGTTTGAGAGGAAAACTGAACGTACAAAAAGGACAATAGTTTAATTTGTGTTCTTTTGTGGTTGCTATGCCTAAATACAACTACGAAGACCTGCATAGGCGGCGCATTATTTTCAAAAACGCATCACGATGTTTGAGGTTTTTTTTCTTCATCACTGATTATTACTCACTACAAACTTCATGAAAGACAGCAAACATAATAAAACATCACTTACTATACAAGGTCTGCTGTCATTAGGATGCAGACTGCTAGTATGTTCATGTATTCCCATTTAGGTGAGGAATGACTCATAATCCTTGCGATGAAACGGGGTGGGAGTTACACACGTCTTTTTGTGTCTAAATGGCTGTCATTGAGTCCCGAAAGAAATGGTTCATAAAGGTAATAAAATCAGCGAAAAAACAATAGTGTGTAGAAGGAAATGGCTCCTAAAAATATCACTTTAATTATCTTGTGGAATACAAACGGACCATGCTCGTGTCTGCAGTGATCACTTTGTAAAATGTTTGTTTCAACATTTGATTTGTTTGAGAAGCTTTCTGGGATGCAATCGAGTTTTTTCATTACTACAATAGTAATGTTTGAGAGCAGAACTAAACATACGAAAAGGACAATAGATGAGTTTGTGTTCTTTTGTGGTTGCTATGCCTAAATATAACTACCAAGACCTGTGTTAATTTCAAAAACGGATCACAATGTTCAAGTTTGTTTTTCTTCATCACTGATTATTACTCACTACAGACTTCCTGAGAGACAACAAACATAATAAAACATCACTTACTGTACAAGGTCTGCTGTCATTAGGATGCAGACTGCTAGTATGTTCATGTATTCCCATTTAGGTGAGGAATGACTCATAATCCTTGCGATGAAACGGGGTGGGAGTTACACACGTGTTTTTGTGTCTAAATGGCTGTCATTGAGTCCCGAAAGAAATGGTTCGTAAAGGTAATAAAGTCAGCGAAAAAACAATAGTGTGTAGAAGGAAATGGCTCTTAAAAATATCACTTTAATTATCTTGTGGAATACAATCGGACCATGCTCGTGTCTGCAGTGATCACTTTGTAAAATGTTTGTTTCAACATTTTATTTGTTTGAGAAGCTTTCTGGGATGCAATCGAGTTTCATTAATACATTAGTAGTGTTTGAGAGCAGAACTAAACATACGAAAAGGACAATAGATGAGTTTGTGTTCTTTTGTGGTTGCTATGCCTAAATACAACTACGAAGACCTGCATAGGCGGCGCATTATTTTCAAAAACGCATCACGATGTTTGAGTTTTTTTTTTCTTCATCACCGATTATTACTCACTACAGACTTCATGAGAGACAACAAACATAATAAAACATCACCTACTGTACAAGGTCTGCTGTCATTAGGATGCAGACTGCTAGTATGTTCATGTATTCCCATTTAGGTGAGGAATGACTCATAATCCTTGCGATGAAACGGGGTGGGAGTTACACACGTCTTTTTGTGTCTAAATGGCTGTCATTGAGTCCCGAAAGAAATGGTTCATAAAGGTAATAAAGTCAGCGAAAAAACAATGGTGTGTAGAAGGAAATGGATCTTAAAAATATAACTTTAATTATCTTGTGGAATACAATCGGACCATGCTCGTGTCTGCAGTGATCACTTTGTAAAATGTTTGTTTCAACATTTGATTTGTTTGAGAAGCTTTCTGGGATGCAATCGAGTTTTTTCATTACTACATTAGTAGTGTTTGAGAGCAGAACTAAACATACGAAAAGGACAATAGATGAGTTTGTGTTCTTTTGTGGTTGCTATGCCTAAATATAACTACCAAGACCTGTGTTAATTTAAAAAACGGATCACAATGTTCAAGTTTGTTTTTCTTCATCACTGATTATTACTCACTACAGACTTCCTGAGAGACAACAAACATAATAAAACATCACTTACTGTACAATGTCTGCTGTCATTAGGATGCAGACTGCTAGTATGTTCATGTATTCCCATTTAGGTGAGGAATGACTCATAATCCTTGCGATGAAACGGGGTGGGAGTTACACACGTCTTTTTGTGTCTAAATGGCTGTCATTGAGTCCCGAAAGAAATGGTTCATAAAGGTAATAAAGTCAGCGAAAAAACAATGGTGTGTAGAAGGAAATGGATCTTAAAAATATAACTTTAATTATCTTGTGGAATACAATCGGACCATGCTCGTGTCTGCAGTGATCACTTTGTAAAATGTTTGATTCAACATTTGATTTGTTTGAGAAGCTTTCTGGGATGCAATCGAGTTTTTTCATTACTACATTAGTAGTGTTTGAGAGCACAACTAAACGTACAAAAAGGACAATAGATGAGTTTGTGTTCTTTTGTGGTTGCTATGCCTAAATATAACTACCAAGACCTGTGTTAATTTCAAAAACGGATCACAATGTTCAGGTTTGTATTTCTTCATTACTGATTATTACTCACTACAGACTTCCTGAGAGACAACAAACATAATAAAACATCACTTACTGTACAAGGTCTGCTGTCATTAGGATGCAGACTGCTAGTATGTTCATGTATTCCCATTTAGGTGAGGAATGACTCATAATCCTTGCGATGAAACGGGGTGGGAGTTACACACGTCTTTTTGTGTCTAAATGGCTGTCATTGAGTCCCGAAAGAAATGGTTCATAAAGGTAATAAAGTCAGCGAAAAAACAATGATGTGTAGAAGGAAATGGCTCCTAAAAATATCACTTTAATTATCTTGTGGAATACAAACGGACCATGCTCGTGTCTGCAGTGATCACTTTGTAAAATGTTTGTTTCAACATTTGATTTGTTTGAGAAGCTTTCTGGGATGCAATCGAGTTTTTTCATTACTACAATAGTAATGTTTGAGAGCAGAACTAAACATACGAAAAGGACAATAGGTGAGTTTGTGTTCTTTTGTGGTTGCTATGCCTAAATATAACTACCAAGACCTGTGTTAATTTAAAAAACGGATCACAATGTTCAAGTTTGTTTTTCTTCATCACTGATTATTACTCACTACAGACTTCCTGAGAGACAACAAACATAATAAAACATCACTTACTGTACAATGTCTGCTGTCATTAGGATGCAGACTGCTAGTATGTTCATGTATTCCCATTTAGGTGAGGAATGACTCATAATCCTTGCGATGAAATGGGGTGGGAGTTACACACGTCTTTTTGTGTCTAAATGGCTGTCATTGAGTCCCGAAAGAAATGGTTCATAAAGGTAATAAAGTCAGCGAAAAAACAATGGTGTGTAGAAGGAAATGGATCTTAAAAATATAACTTTAATTATCTTGTGGAATACAATCGGACCATGCTTGTGTCTGCAGTGATCACTTTGTAAAATGTTTTTTTCAACATTTGATTTGTTTGAGAAACTTTCTGGGATGCAAACGAGTTTTTTCATTACTACAATAGTAGTGTTTGAGAGCAGAACTAAACATACGAAAAGGACAATAGATTAGTTTGTGTTCTTTTGTGGTTGCTATGCCTAAATATAACTACCAAGACCTGTGTTAATTTCAAAAACGGATCACAATGTTCAAGTTTTTTTTTCTTCATCACTGATTATTACTCACTGCAGACTTTATGAGAGCCAACAAACATAATAATACATCACTTATTCTAAAAGGTCTGCTGTCATTAGGATGCAGACTGCTAGGAAGTTCATACAGTATATTCCCACTAAGGTGAAAAATGACTCATAATCCTCGCAATGAAACGGGTTTGGAGTCACACACGTCTTTTCGTGTCTAAATGGCTGTCAAAGTGTACTTTCATAGAGTCCCGGGAGAAGTGGTTCATAAAGGAAATAAAGTCAGCGAAAAAATGAAAGTACGTAGAAGGAAATGGCTCTTAAAAATATCACTTTAATCATGTTGTGGAATACAATCGGACCATGCTCGTGTCTGCAGTGATCACTTTGTAAAATGTTTGTTTCAACATTTGATTTTGCTGAGAAACTTTCTGGGATGCAATCGAGTTTATTCTCTACTACAGGGGTGCCCACACTTTTTCTGCAGGCGAGCTACTTTTCAATTGACCAACTCGAGGGGATCTACCTCATTTATATATATCATTTATATTTATTCATTTATGAAAGAGACATTTTTGTAAACAAGTTAAATGTGTTTAATGATAATACAAGCATGTGTAACACATATAGATGTCTTTCTTTCACGAAGACAAGAATATAAGTTGGTGTATTACCTGATTCTGATGACTTGCATTGATTGGAATCAGACAGTAATGATAACGCCCACATTTTCAAATGGAGGAGAAAAAAAGTTGTCCTTTCTGTACAATACCACATGAAAGTGGTTGGTTTTTGGCATCTAATTCATCCAGCTTCCATACACTTTACAAGAAAAACATTGGCGGCAAATTCCGTAGCTTGCTTGATTGACATTCACGGCACCCGAGGGTCTTGTGAGTTGACGCTGGCTGCTGCCAGTTCATTATTATGAAAAAATGACAGAGAGGAAGGCGAGAAACACTTTTTATTTCAACAAACTTTCGCGCCGTCCCTTCCGTCAAAACTCTAAAGGCCGACTGCACATTTCCTATCTTCACAATTAAAGCCCTGCTTCATGCTGCCTGCGCTAACAAAATAAGAGTCTCGGAAAGCTGGCGTGCACAAGTGATGTGCACGCCAGCTTTCTGAGGGATCGCTTGTGCACGCCAGCTTTCCGAGACTCTGTATTTAGTTAGCGCAGGCAGCATGAAGCAGGGCTTTTATTGTGAAGATAGGAAATGTGCAGTCGGCCTTTAGAGTTTTGACGGAAGGCACGGCGCGAGAGTCTGTTGAAATAAAAAGTGTTTCTCGCCTTCCTCTCGGTCATATTTTAATAATAATGATCTTGCAGCAGCCAGCGTCATCTCACAAGACCCTCCGGTACCGTGAATGTCATTTAAGTGACGTCTTGGTGAAGATTGATGATCACTAATTTTTAGGTCTATTTTTTTTTAAAAGCCTGGCTCGAGATCGACTGACACACCCCCCGCGGTCGACTGGTAGCTCGCGATCGACGTAATGGGCACCCCTGCTCTACTATATCATTAGTGTTTGAGAGCAGAACAAAACGTAAGAAAAGGACAATAGATCACATTAGTGTGTGCTCTTATGTGGTTGCTATGCCTAAATATAACTACGAAGACCTGCTTGTGCAAATAAATTAACGTCATGTTAGGTGCTAATAATAAATATTGTGATCGTTGGTCCAATCCAAAAATTGTCTATTTGTCAATTTTCACAACAGAAACTAAAAGCTTAGTTGTTGTGCGAGAAAGGTAAGTGGTTTATTCGACACGGACGAGCACGTTATTGTGTCTTTGGTGATATTTATTAGCACCAAGAAAATATCCTTAATAGTATCAATAAACTAGATCGTAGGCGATAACAGGCCTTGACTTTGACTGAATTATCTATGGCCGGGATGATATTTGATTAGTATTAGAACCGGCCCGCAAGCCACAGCTGCCTGCTGCTGTTTTGCACGCACCAATACTCCATCAGTGTTGGCGTTACAAATTTTCAGTCCCAGGGACCCCGTCAAGTCATAAAGATGGGGTCCCACAGTAAATATTTGGGGTCCCACCTTTTTGTAGCTGTTTTGAAAAAAAAAAAAAGATAATTGTATGCATTATCCTGTTATAGCTCGTATTCTATACTGTGTTTTGGAGAAAGGACGTCATGAACGTTCATTCATTTAAAAAATAATACAAAAGAAAATTTTTTTTAATGCATATGTAAATGTATTCATTTATAAACATTCATTCACTTTCTTCTTTCTTGTATGGATCCAAATTTTACTGCTGCGGGTATTTTTTTCTATATTTTTATTGTGATTTTTTCAGAATGTGTTTGTTCTTTTTTTGGCCAAAGTAAGACAAAGAAAACAATCTGAAGTTGTCTTCATTTTTTAGCTTCAGTGCCATGATTTCAATAGTCCGGCCCGTGTGTGCACAGATTTTCCTCCATGCGGCCCCTGAGCTAAAATGAGTTTGACACCCCTGCACTAGATGAATACATTTCTCGTAGGATCAACAGCATATATGTATGTATATATCTCTAACAAACATTGATAAACAACAGGGATATCTATAGCTAAATATTTAGACAACATATAACTTCACACCATTAAACTAACTGCAGACATGAATTGTCGATCAGACTAATATTAGTAGCGGGAAATCAACTGCAAATCTTTTTTCTCAATAGCATCACGATCGCAGCAGCACGGCACCCGTTATGTTAATCAAATACATTACTTAGCGATGCACGAATAAGTCCAACCAGTAGGAGGCCACGGGGAAGACTATGTCTCCCGGCTAACCTGGGAACACCTCAGGATCCCCCGGGAAGAGCTGGACGAAGTGGCTGGGGAGAGGGAAGTCTGGGCTTCCCTGCTTAGGCTGCTGCCCCCGCGACCCGACATTGGATATGCGGAAGAAGATAGATGGATGGATGAATAAGTCCAACTTTGTCTTTCACCGATTTATGTTTAATTAATGGACCCCTCAGATGTAAAGACATGATGTGCCTCCAATCTTGGAGCAATTTTCTTTGACTGTGTTTCATTTAAATCAATGATGGAGACAAAACCGATCAACGCAGCTGCTGTATCGGTCACATTTTTTTCTTAACGCCAAAGCATGTATCTCTCCTGTTTTATTATGCATCGATGCTTCAGTTTCGTTTGACCAATCACTACTTTTAATCATTGTTTGTATGTGTGTGTCAGTTGCTGTTTTGTTATTGAGCACAGCAGCGAAATAAACCTTGAGAAAGAAGGTGAGAAACACGACTGAATTCAAATAAGAACTGTAGCAAAGTATCGCAATCTTCACCTGGGATGACAGATTTCTAAGGGGGAAAAAAACAAGGCACAACTGCCTTATTTATTTCCGGCGTACCTCGTAGAAGTGGTAGACATCGGATCCCTCATCCGGCCAATAATGGTGGCACTGCTTGACGCCATTCTCCGAGACGGGGGTGAGCATGACGATGACCACGCAGCCACTCTCCCACACCATCTGCACGGGGAGGGAGGAGAGGCTAATAAGACACGGGAGCATCACGGACTGAGGATGAAACGGATTTGTCCATCTGGGTCCAGGAGGCTCAAATAAACTCCGCCGCCCTGCGTTGTCTGAGCCGGGGAAAATCTACTGTTTGCTCGGGAGAAGACTTACGAGGTTCCTATTAGAAAAAATGGAAGGGAACAGTGGGCCTTATTTTTTTAAATGCAGATAAATATTATTAGTTATTTATTTTATGATGAAACAAGCCGCTAATATGCAGGACCGGGCCTAAGCTTTGTGTGGCCCTAAATATAATCTTGTTTGTGGCCCAATTTGAGCCAGGAGGGCCCCAACCCCCCCTAAAAAACTAATTATTGCCTTCATTTGCTTGAAACTAGCTCAAAAAGGTGTTTGCATGTTTCCAATATTTTAAATTAAATAGGGTTTTTGACTTTTAAAGATGAGATTAACACACATATGGCCCTGCGATGAGGTGGCGACTTGTCCAGGGTGTACCCCGCCTTCCACCCGATTGTAGCTGAGATAGGCGCCAGCGCCCCCCGCGACCCCAAAAGGGAATAAGCGGTAAAAAAATGGATGGATGGATGGATGATTATTATTATTGTTAAAAAAAATCTGTCGTCAAAACTAATTTTAATCTAGCCTGGAAATGTCAGATTTGCCTTTTCTTCATAGAGTAAATATCCATCTTCTACCACCTGTCGCCCTCTGGGTTCGAGGTGGGAGCTGGATTCTATGTAATCATTAGTGGAAAACAATAACGATAATAATACATCATTTTTATTAGTGCTATTACTGGAGGTTAAAAGGGAACTGCTCTTTTTTTGGAATTTTGCCTATTGTTCACAGTCATTATGAGAGACATGACGATGGATGTTACTTTTCTTTATTTGCCTTCTGAATATTAAATACATGCGATCGAAAGTCCTCTTACAATGGAGCCTATGCAAGCCGTGCAATTCTGCCTATAAAGCCCTTAAAAAACATCCAAACACCTCCATTGATGTTTTATATGCACAATTTAAGTATATATGTAATGTAGTAACAGACACATTTATAACAACATTCAATATTTATGCATTTTGGTCATTTTAAGCATATGCGGTGCATTAATTTAAAAAACACATCGACGTTTGCTTTTTTTTCCCTTCTTCATCACTGATTATTACTTACTGCGTACTTTTTCAGAGTCAACAAACATAATAAAACACCCCTTACTGTACAATGTATGCTGTCATTAGGATGCAGACTGCTAAGATGTTAATACATTCCCATTTAGATAAGGAATGACTCAAAATTCTCGCGTCTTTTCGTGTTGTCCTCACCAGTTATGGGTCTTAAATGGCTGTCAAAATGTACCAACTTGTCCATGGTATCATCAATTCTAGTAACTATGGCTGTATTTGCAGCAATATTGACGTTGTGTGGATGTTTTTGAAATCCCTGTTTGTGTTCTCTGCTTAACCGTCTGATTACCACAGCGATTAGCCCAGCAGATGATAGAACTGTTCAGATGCACCTTCTGGCGGACGCCAAGAAAGATGAATCTGATGACGAAGATACCTACCTGCACGGTGTTCCTGATCTGTTTCCAGACCCTGGTGGAGGAAATAGTGTTGAACTCTGAGTGTAAACATCACTTGGCCCTAGGGAAATTAACTATTAACTGAAAATCGCAAGAAGAAATTATTAGGGATAAGAAGGTTCTGTGGAAGTTATGTGATAAACAGGAAGGAAATGTTACAATAATCATGTATATATATTATCACACAACTTTAGTATGCTTAAAGTCAGTTGCTATAGTTATTAGCTATTGTGCTCAAGCTGGACAATACTGTCTGAGGGGCGGCCTCAGCCGCAGATGTTATCTTTGTTTTAGCCCGCTAACAGCCAAGGACTTCAAGGACCTCAACAAAGATAAGATGACAGCGCGCAGACAAAGCAGAAACAAGGAAATCACAAGGCCCTCTGCACATTCTGTCACGTATTGTGCGTACTGGACCTGCTTTGCATAATATATGTGACCACGCCTTTTAGAGGCAGCCTCAGTGATGTTGACTGTGGAACTCCTGAATAAATAGAGGAACGTGGGAGCTGTACCTTAGAGCGTAGAGCGAGACTGTGACTAAGTGTGCAGCTCCATGCGTTCTTCTCATGAGCTAAATTGAACTCTGTCTCTGCATGGTTTCTTGCTTCTTGTCTGATTAATAGAATTCATCAGTGTTTGAACCTGACACCGGATACCGACTCTGACTTCTTCTGTTCAGGTGAGAGGCATGATTATTGTCTAAAATAAACTTACAGGGAGCAAGGAAGCGGCAGATCACTCGATGATGTAAACATTAGCACACACGATAGTGATCACGGCACCACTATAAATAAAAAGACTGCGTTAGCGCTTATGATAACAATATCACTAATACTTGGTCAAAATTCAAGTCACCAAATGTAAATGGAGTATTTTTGAATGGTTATTTATCGGCGAAATAGTGGTGCTCCCATTGGCTCCGCGGGAAGCAGACCTTTATTTACGTTTATTTACGTTTGTATTATTGAGAATGCATTTTAAAAATCCATAAGTCGTCATGTCTTTTGTAACGATTGTGAACGATAGGCAAAATTCTTGACGCTCAAAAAATAGTTTTAAAAATAGTGTTTGCTCTTACAATACCAATGTCGCTACAGTTTGGTTATTATCCAGGTTACAGAACGTAAAATGAAGTATTGACGGTTTTTGAATGCATTTTTCAAGTGATTTAGAGATAGAATAGATTTCTCCCACTTAGGGCTGGGCAATATATCGATATACTCAATATATCGCGGGTTGGTTTGTTTGATAGAAAATGACTATATCGTGATATTCGAGTATATGTTCTCACGCAGTGCTGGCATTGCAATGCAGGCTCTTCTTCACTCTTTCTTGTCTCTCCTTCTCACAGACAGCATGCGCACCTTCATACACATGTCACATACTGTCCCGTCATACCTCACATACGTATACGCCCTCGCGGAGCAGAGAGGTAGCAGCATGGGTAACATTAGCTATGTTGTGAGTGGTAACACGAGAGAAAGAAGGTGCGAATCTGGTAACAAATGAAGGAAGAATTAATTTCCAAGAAAAACAGCAGGGGGTCCATCATCTGGCCGTGGTTTGGCCTCAAGTGGGAATACGTCGAACGGACAACCGTAGTTTGTCAAGTGTGGGGCAAAAGCGTTGCTACAAAAAGTAACATTATTGCTAATATGTAGCATCATACGAGAGAGAAGGTGCCAATCTGGTAACAAATGAAAGAAGAATTAATTCCCAAGAAAAACAGCACGGGGTCCATCGTCTGGCGGTGGTTTGGCTTCAAGCCGGAACATGTTGAACGTTTATACGGCAGAAGCGTAGCTACCAAAAGTAGCAGCACTGCTCATTTTTAGCATCATTTGAAAAGTCCCCTGCTAGAGAATGAAGAGTGCTTACTCCGCATGTCAAAATCTCCATTCCGTGCAACACACCCACACCATCAAAATACCGAGGCAAACATTTCCAGATCAACACCGTATGAAAAAAATTTTGATTTTTTTTTAGTTGTGACTTCTCTCTCTGCATGAAAGTTTAAAAGTAGCATATATTAATGCAGTATGAACAAGAATGTTTTAATGTAGACACATAGAATTATCATACTGCTGTTATTATATGTATTAAGCGTTAATTCAAAGCTACGGCAAAATATCGTGTAACGCGATATGGCCTAAAAAATACCGCGATATTAAAAAAAGGCCATATCGCCCAGCCCTACTCCCATTTAGCTGCATTACCAGCCACCTAGAAGGAGGCAATTTTTACATGTTAGAATGAAGAAAAAAAACAAAAACCTTTTGTGCTCTCATAATGATTATGAATTATAAGGCGAAATTCCCCAAAAAGTGCAGTTCCTATTTATATTAATTCAAACAACGTAAGTATATGAGAGATCCTGACAGTAGGGCTGGGCGATATGGCCTTTTTTTAATATTTCGATATTTTTAGGACATATCGCGATACACAATATATATCTTGATATTTTGCCTTAGCCTTGAATGAACACTTGATGCATATAATCACAGCAGCATGATGATTCTATGTGTTTACATTAAAACATTCTTCTTCATACCGCATTAATATATGCTACTTTTATACTTTCATGCAGAGAAGGAAATCACAATTAAGTCAATTGACCAAAAGTGCATTTATTAAACAGTTATTAAGCAGTGGCACAAACATTCATGTCATTTCCAAAACAGAAAGTGCAAGATTGTCAGAGACATTTTAAAACAAGCTCTGAGTGCACTTTTGTGCATGATGTCACTAAGATGACATATCAAAACAACACTAAATTAAAGTGCACTTTTTGTACGGAAAACCACTACAATAGTTAAAAACAAATAAGGTGCACTTTTGTGCATGATGTCACACAAAATATTTCAATAAGTGTCACATGAAAATGAGCTGCATATGTCCTACGGTGTTGATATGAAAATTGTTGCTTGGGCATTTTGTGGGTGTGGCACCGAACGGAAATGTTGACATCCGGAGTAAGCACTCTTCATTCTCTAGCGGGGGACTTTTCAAATGATGCTAAAAATGAGCAGTGCTGCTACTTTTGGTAGCAACGCTTCTGCCGTATAAACTTTCAACATATTCCGGCTTGAAGCCAAACCACCGCCAGCTGTTTTTCTTGGGAAATAATTCTTCCTTCATTTGTTACCAGATTGGCACCTTCTCTCTCTCGTATTACCACTCGCAACACACTGTTAGCATCACAGCTAATGGTACCCATGCCACTACCTCTCTGCTGGGGGAGGGCGTGTGACGTTGCACGCGTGACGTATGTAAGGTTTTTTGATTGATTGATTGAAACTTTTATTAGTAGATTGCACAGTACAGTACATATTCCGTACAATTGACCACTAAATGGTAACACCCAAGTAAGTTTTTCAATTTGTTTAAGTCGGGGTCCACGTTAATCAATTCATGGTACAAATATATACTATCAGCATAATACAGTCATCACACAAGTTAATCATCATAGTATGTACATTGAATTATTTACATTATTTACAATCCGGGGGGTGGGATGAGGAGCTTTGGTTGATATCAGAACTTCAGTCATCAACAATTGCATCAACAGAGAAATGTGGACATTGAAACAGTGTAGGTCTTATTTAGTAGAATATGTACAGCCAGCAGAGAACATAGTGAGTTCAGGTAGCATAAGAACAAGTATATACATTAGAAGTACATTTGAGTTGTTTATAATCCGGGGAGATGGGATGTGAATGGAGGAGGGTATTAGTAAAGTGTTGAAGTTGCCTGGAGGTGTTGTTTTAGAGCGGTTTTGAAGGAATATAGAGATGCACTTACTTTTACACCTGTTGGGAGTGCATTCCACATTGATGTGGCATAGAAAGAGAATGACTTAAGACCTTTGTTAGATCGGAATCTGGGTTTAACGTAGTTCGTGGAGCTCCCCCTGGTGTTGTGGTTATGGCGGTCATTTACGTTAAGGACGTAGTTTGACATGTACTTCGGTATCAAGGATGTGTAGCGGATTTTATAGACTAGGCTCAGTGCAAGTTGTTTGACTCTGTCCTCCACCCTGAGCCAGCCCACTTTGGAGAAGTGGGTTGGAGTGAGTTGTGATCTGGGGTGGAGGTCTAAAAGTAACCGGACTAGCTTGTTCTGGGATGTTGGGAGTGTAGATTTGAGGGTTTTGGAGGTGCTGGGGTACCAGGAGGTGCAAGCGTAAGGTGCGCTTGTTTTAGGTCTCTGTGTGAAGGAGAGACAAGAAAGAGGAAGAAACGCATGCAGTTTAATGCCCGCAGCTAAAAGCAACTGCATGAGAACGTGCACTCAAATATTACGATATAGTCATTTTTTATACAAACCCGCGATATACTGTATCGTGTATATCGATATATCGCCCAGCCCAACCTGACAGTAGCCCTCCTTTCAACAAAATGGATAGCAGATGTTTTCATAAAGTGTTTGTGGCCCTAAACAACCACATAGAGCAGGGGTAGGGAACCTATGGCTCTAGAGCCAGATGTGGCTCTTTTGATGATTGCATCTGGGTCTCGGATAAATCTGAGCTGACATTGCTTAACACGATAAGTAATGAATAATTCCACTTGTAATCAGTGTTAAAAATATAGTTAAAAACATAAAACATTCTCGTGCATTTTTAATCCATCCACCCGTTTTCTACCGCACCTGTTCAAGAAGTTGCGTTAATGGTAAGAAGTAATTTATTTATTATTGGTTGGGAGTTCTTCAGACCACCAAACACTGACATGAGAGCCTGTTTCAGGGTTACAATATGTTTTTTATTTTTCAATAAGTCTCTCAGTTGCTTTCCGGCAACTGTCTTTTTCTCTTTCGTTCTCACTCGCACTCTGGCTCCAGCCCCAACCCCGTCTCTCCTCCTGGCTGCTGCTAATAGCAGAGCGACAGGTGATTAGATAACAAGGCCAGGTGGGCCATCTACGCAGCTGTCGCTGATTTCGAGGCCGGTCCTGGCAACACCCCGCCTCGCTGCAGGCCCGCAGGCCACCCCCTTCCACAGTTAGCTTCAGAATAACAATGTTATTACAAAGAATAAGAGACCTATTATACTCTAGAAATGTTGGTCTTACTTAAAAATGAACGTGTTTAGTTGTGTTCAGTGTTGAAAAAATTATTATATGGCTCTTACGGAAATACGTTTTAAAATATTTGGATTCTTGGCTCTCTCAGCCAAAAAGGTTCCCGGCTCCTGACATAGAGCGTTTATGCTAATATCCTCCGCTCCTTAAATTCAAAGCGTTTAGTGATGGAGGAGGGCCGGCAAGCGAGAAGCATTGTTCACTCTGTCAGTGCATGTCCAATTTTCCATTCTTTTCCGCCTGATTGGAAAAGATGTCGGAGTGAAGTTCACGGCTGAGCAGCTTTTTGCTGCGATAATATCTGGCAAATATTGATCGATGTTTTCATTCGAGGAGAAACGCTCTGCAGTTAAAAGCTACTGAGGTGTTCTACTTTTAATTAACACGGCTTCTGAACTGAAAGCAAACTTTGGATGGGGAGGAGAAGACGCCGGCTGGTCCCCCAGGATAGGATGTAGGTTCCGCACTTGTACATCTTGGTCACGGCTGGCCGCA
This sequence comes from Nerophis ophidion, assembly GCF_033978795.1. Taxonomy (NCBI): domain Eukaryota; kingdom Metazoa; phylum Chordata; class Actinopteri; order Syngnathiformes; family Syngnathidae; genus Nerophis; species Nerophis ophidion. Next base: position 44,518,833 of record NC_084625.1, read on the forward strand.
CGCGCTATTTGGGCAAGTGGAGGTGATGGGCTCGCTAATTACAACACTGCTGTCTTATTAACACATTGCGGCGCCGTTTGGCCGGCGAGCATCATTTGGCACTGGCTTGTAGTACAAGGTGATTCATTCTCACCGCCTCTCGTCTTTAGGAGACAAGAGATTCCTTTTCTGCTGGTCGCTTGGATTAAGGAAGCGTTGAAGGACATGTTTTAGCAGGAATAACATACAAACCCCGTTTCTGTATGAGTTGGGAAATTGTGTTAGATGTAAATATAAACAGAATACAATGATTTGCAAATCCTTTTCAACCCATATTCAGTTGAATATGCTACAAAGACAACATATTTGATGTTCAAAGTGATAAAAAAAAATTTTTTTTTTGCAACATGTGACAAAGAAGTTGAGAAAGGTGGTAATAAATACTGATAAAGTTGAGGAATGCTCATCAAACACTTATTTGGAACATCCCACAGGTGTGCAGGCTAATTGGGAACAGGTGGGTGCCATGATTGGGTATAAAAACAGCTTCTCAAAAAAGGCTCAGTCTTTCACAAGAAAGGATGGGGCGAGGTACACCCCTTTGTCCACAACTGCGTGAGCAAATAGTCAAATAGTTTAAGAACAACGTTTCTCAAAGTGCAATTGCAAGAAACTTGGGGATTTCAACATCTACGGTCCGTAACATCATCAAAAGGTTCAGAGAATCTGGAGAAATCACTCCACGAAACCAACATTGAATGACCGTGACCTTCGATCCCTCAGACGGCACTGTATCAAAATCCAACATCAATCTCTAAAGGATATCACCACATGGGCTCAGGAACACTTCAGAAAACCACTGTCACGAAATACAGTTGTTCGCTACATCTGTAAGTGCAAGTTAAAGCTTTACTATGCAAAGCGAAAGCCGTTTATCAACAACATCCAAAAACGCCGCCGGCTTCTCTGGGCCTGAGATCATCTAAGATGGACTGATGCAAAGTGGAAAAGTGTTCTGTGGTCTGACAAGCCCACATTTCAAATTGTTTTTGGAAATATGCGACATCGTGGAAGCGAAACATCCAGACTGTTATCGACGCAGAGTTCAAAAGCCAGCATCTGTGATGGTATGGGGGTGCATTAGTGCCCAAGGCATGGCTAACTTACACATCTGTGAAGGCACCATTAATGCTTAAAGGTCTATACAGGTTTTGGAACAACATATGTTGCCATTTAAGCGCCGTCTTTTTCATGGACGCCCCTGCTTATTTCAGCAAGACAATGCCAAGCCACATTCAGCACGTGTTACAACAGCGTGGCTTTGTAAAAAAAGACTGCCGGTACTTTCTGGCCCGCCTGCAGTCCAGACCTGTCTCCCATCGAAAATGTGTGGCACATTTTGAAGCGTAAAATACGACAGCAGAAACCCCGGACTGTTGAACGACTGAAGCTCTACATAAAACAAGAATGAGAAATAATTCCACTTTCAAAGCTTCAACAATTAGTTTCCTCAGTTCCCAAACGTTTATTGAGTGTTGTTAAAAGAAAAGGTGATGTAACACAGTGGTGAACATGCCCTTTCCCAACTACTTTGGCACGTGTTGCAGCCATGAAATGCTAAGTTAATTATTATTTGCAAAAAAAAATAAAGTTTATGAGTTCGAAAATCAAATATCTTGTCTTTGTAGTGCATTCAACTGAATATGGGTTGAAAAGGATTTGCAAATAATTGTATTCCGTTTATATTTACATCTAACACAATTTCCCAACTCATATGGAAACGGGGTTTGTACATGCAGCAAGAGAGAAAACGCGGGTCTTACCTGCCAGAAATCCGCCACGGTGGAGGGTAGTGGGCCCTGCGAGGCGATGTAAGTGGGGTTGCGAGGGTCGTGGTCCATCTGGGAGGGAGAGAAGAGAGTGATGCCGTGTTTGGACAGCTGATGGATCGACACGCATTTGGGGTGGTCGAGTGTTCTGTCCTCCTTCCCTCCGTCCGGCGTCTCGCATGAGATTGCCGACTGCGAGGTCGAAGCTACCAACTGACTGTTGTGTCAAAGTGGTTATCACTACTAAGAACTAGAAGCAGAGATGTCTGATAATATCGGACCGCCGATATTATCGGCCGATAACTGCTTTAAAATGTAATATCGTAAATGATCGGTTTCAAAAAGTAAAATTTATGACTTTTTAAAAACGCCGCTGTGTACACTGACTTATCCACGGCTTTTCACATACAAGTGAATGCAAGGCATACTTAGTCAACAGCCGTACAGGTCACCCTGAGGGTGGCCGTATAAACAACTTTAACACTGTTACAAATATGCGCCACACTGTGAACCCACACCAAACAAGAATGACACACGCATTTCGGGAGAACATCCGCACCGTAACACAACATAAACACAATAGAACATATACCCAGAATCCCTTGCAACCCCCAGCCCACCTCAACCTCCTCATGCTCTCTCAGGGAGAGCATGTCCCAAATTCCAAGCTTTTAAAAAAAATAATGCACTTTGTGACTTCAATAATAAATATGGCAGTGCCATGTTGGCATTATTTCCCATAACTTGAGTTGATTTATTTTGGAAAACCTTGTTACATTGTTTAATGCATCCAGCCGGGCATCACAATAAAATTAGACATAATAACGTGTTAATTCCGCGACTGTATATATATCGGTATCGATTGATATCGGTAATTAAAAAGTTGGACAACATCGGAATATCGGCAAAAAAGCCATTAACGGACATCTCTAACTTGGAGTGTTCTGATACTAATGTTGCCAACTTCCTGAAAAGAAAATAAGTTGTTGTCGTGCGGCTTCATAAAAAAAAAATTGAAAAAAAATAAAACCCGTAATCCGATAGCTATCAACATAACTAAAGGGCAGAAAAAGTCCGAAATAGGTCCTTGAACAAGTCCTTTTGAACAGTTCATTATAATGCATGTATGAGCTTGACAAAATACTTGCTGACATTCATTCTGTCACCATACAGCAGACCTGGGCCACATGCGGCCCGTCAAGTTTTTCGGCCTCCATTACTTTTTTAGACCTTAAACATCATAACTGTCACCGCCATTACGCTGTGCAGTGCTGTTTTTAAATTACTGAAATCTGCGCTTTTGCGTGTTATAAGACTTACTACGTTAATGTACGCTACAGCAGCTCAGACGAGGAACAAAGCAGAGTGGGCGGGGTTTGTTTTCAGAGCAGTCAGCCCGAAAAGTCTGTGTCAGAAACAGATCTCCCGTCCAAAGGCAAAACCCAGTAACTCAATTTTGGTCAAAACTGAGCTGATAATAATTTTGGAGTTACTACGTGATATCCTTTACATTAGTGTATGCGATATTGTAATTTGTTCCGTAAGTAAGCTCTTACGCGCATTTCAGGACCTCACAACTACCACATTACCGCGTAGATACAACAGAAAAAAAAAGGGCATCCCTAGAAGTGAGTTACTAGGTTCTGCTTTTGGACAGGGGAGAGGCGGGGGCAGATTTTTACGCGATATCATATTTTAGGTGTTTATCACACTTTGCATTCATATTTTACTGTTTGCTCCATTTTCGTTGTGTTTTGCTTGATTGTAAAATATACACAATTATGGAGCTGGTCTACGAAGTAAAAGAGGAGCTACGTTCATATAATGTTAATATTCAGTGTTTTATTATTCGTACACTGAAAAAAGTGAATTTTAGGTGCTGTACACTCTATTAGAGTAACTGTCATAGTTTATACCTAGTATTTTTAACATTCAGTGAGAACTAGAGTTTCTTAAGTAAAATTAAACATTTTATTAACGTAATTCATGAATTACAGGGGAAGAGTATGTTTTACTTATGTTTCCTCATACTATTTGAATGTTTAATAGTTGTACGTACATGAACCTAAAAATATTACATAAACTTTACTCTGAAAATCTAGTGTTTTGAAACACATGCACGAGGACGCATGCGCACAGCACAACAGGCTCTGGCCGACTGGCTCTGCTCCGGCCTTTAGAATCACTTCAAAGAGCACTGCAAAGTGGCATTGTGGGTAATTCTTATCTTGCGTTTAAAATGTGTTACAGAGTCGATGTTCTCCAAAAAATGGGTTTGGTGTGGGTTCACAGAGTGTGGCGCATATGAGTAAGAATGTTAAAGTTGGGCGCGGTGTCTTGCTGTAAAGCAGTGATCCCCAACCACCTGGCCGCAGCCGCTGAATAATTTTGTATTACATTTTTTCTCATCACACTCGTTTTATACTACATGTCATTAATAAGCGCATGGGTGAGAAGAGGTTTTAAAATTATTAGCGCCCCGACGGCTTTTCAAGGAAATACGGTATATAAAATTTACCTAAAGTTTTGAGTAAAATGATGTTCCTGCTGATGAAAAACAAGTAGACTTTACCTAATTTGTTTAAATAAATATAACTTAAAACTTGGATGTAATTAAGTAACTGTTACTTAATATCTTCACAACTGTTATGTTATTTGGTAAGTAGAATTTACTTGATACTTGCAAGTGAATGTGACTTGATATTGCAGCATTAAATTTGACTTAAATCACTTGCGTGCAAATACTTACAATAACTTTTTCAAGTAAAAATCATGAGTTATTTTTTTCAGTGTAGTTAATATTGTAAATCCCACTTTCTTTATTTTCATGTACATTTTGGGTGTCCCATTCAGTAAAAAAACTGTATAATTGGGACGGCGTGGCGCAGTGGGAGAGTGGCCGTGCGCAACCCGAGGGGCCCTGGTTCAAATCCCACCTGGTACCAACCTTGTCACGTCCGTTGTGTCCTGAGCAAGACACTTCACCCTTGCTCCTGATGGGTGCTGGTTAGCGCCTTGCATGGCAGCTCCCTCCATCAGTGTGTGAATGTGTGTGTGTGGAAGTAGTGTCAAAGCGCTTTGAGTACCTTGAAGGTAGAAAAGCGCTATACAAGTACAACCCATTTATTTATTTATTTAATTCCATTGCGTTTTTTGAGGTGGTCTGTCATAAGGTTTTTCGAACTTTATCGGACATTGTGACTTTTGGTATGAGTGTTCCTGAAAAAAGGGACCCAAGTACATACTGTAAAGTAAATTTTTACAGCTAAAAGAGTATACTGTATATAATTTATACACACTGTGGAGAGGCGGAGCCGGCAGTCCGACAGCGAGGCAGGGCACACCGTAGCATTCATCGGCTGATAATATCATTGTATCGTTATAATAATACTATTTTTAAGTTGTCAATGAACTGTAAGGACTCACAATTCGATTAGATTCTGATATCTGGGGTGACGTTTCCATTCGGAATTGATTGTATTTATTATTTGGTAAAAGATACATAAAAAAATTATAAAATAAAATTATAATAAAACCTTTTCGTAACAGGTTGCAAAAGATCCTCCTTGTTATGGTTGCTGCTATTGACTGTTTAACAATATCGACACAATATTTAGAGTAGTTCCTTCTTGTCTTTTATTACATGCAATTGTTTGATCAAAGTCAAAAGTACACAATAACTAAAGAAAAGTAAAAAATACTGTATTTACTACCAAGTTAAGTCATGTTTGCCTTCAAAGTCATTACGTGTACAGGGAATTATTCCCCGAGTATGTCAACATGAAAAAAATAAACCCAAAAAATATATCAATTTAATCACTCTAGTATTGATCATATACTGATAGTATTGAAACACAGAAGTGTAGCTCCTCTCTCTTCTGAATGCAAGTGTTCCTACAGCAGGAATTAAAATGATGTCGGATATACGCTAACACATTGCTGGTCATTTTTTTATGTCATACCCTGGACAAGTCGCCAACTCATCGCAGGGCCTTCACAATAACTAAAGTAAAGTACAACATACTACTGTATTTACTACCAATTTAAGTCATATTTGCCCTCAAAGTCATCCTGTGTACAGGGAATTATTACCCGAGTATGTAAAAAAAAAACCGGAAAAAATATATCGATCTAATCACTCGAGTATCGTTCATATGCTGATACCCCTGGTACCGACGGATATGAAACTAGTATCGAAACACAGAAGTGTAGCACCTCTCTACTGAATGCAAGTGCTCCTACATCAGGAATTAAAATGTATGGATATAGATAAGATGGTCAAAAAGTTCCTCCTGGCTGCTGACGTATGACATACATGTGCAGAGATGGCTTGAAAAAATTATTTTTTGATCAAGCCTCATAAACTGCATGAAAATGTTTAGATAAATAAGCAAGGTATGATTTATTTTTAACATACGACACATTTTATTGCATCAAATGGGACACTACTACCCACCACGCAGTCTGATAGTTTATATATCAATGATGAAATATTAACATTGCAACACATGCCAATACGGCCTTTTTAGTTTACTTAATTGCAATTTTAAATTTCGTGCGGAAGTATCATGCTAAAACGTTGCGGTATGATAACGCGGGCGCATGACGTCACGCATTGTAGAGGACATTTTGTTACAGCACCGTTTACAGCTATGAGTCGTCTCTTTTCATCGTGTAATTCCACAGTATTCTGGACATCTGTGTTGCTGAGTCTTTTGCAATTTGTTCAATGAATAATGGAGACGTCAAAGAAGAAAGATGTAGGTGGGAAGCGGTGAATTGCGGCCGCCTTTAGCAACACAAACACAGCCGGTGTTTCATTGTTTACATTCCCGAAAGATGACGGTGAAGCTTTACTATGGAACAGAGCGGTCAAGCGAACACGGTTGGATTGGACCACACACACAAAGTACAGTGTATCATGCAGCGATCATTTTGAAAGATCGTGTTTCGAAGAGGGTCCCTCGCGAAGGGCATAGATGGGCATCGCCACCACCTTTCGACTGGTGCTGAAGAAAGGTGCGGGGCCGACCTTCGGGTTGTACAGGTACGACCATATAATCTCACTAAAACACTATTAACACATTTTAGTAATAAATGTTAACTTTTACTTGACATATGAAAACTCTTAGTATGACATTGTTAGTATCCAAGCTTATTTTTCTTTTTAGCTAATTTTGTAGGTCTACACACACTTCTGTCATATTTTGGTATTTGATGCATGCTAACATAGCATGCTACTGTAGCATTTTAAACACATTTTTCAGGTACACACAGAAAAATATATTTTAGTACTTGATGCATGCTACAGTTAGCATTTTAGCTTGCTAACATTAGCATGCTAGATTTTTTTCTAGTTAATTCAAATGGTATTTTGTCGTTAATATGCTGGTGTTTCATTAGTGAAATACCAGCATATAAACGACAAAATACCATTAGTACACACGGAGTAATATATTTTAGTACTTGACGCATGCTACAGTTAGCATTTTAACTTGCTACTGTTAGCAAGCTAGCTTTTTAGCTAACTCAAATGGTATTTTGTAGCTTATTTTTTTACACAGCTTGCGTTACAATCGTTCGCATTTTGGTGTTAAATGCTAACTTTTACTCAACATATGAAACCTGTTAGCATGCCATTGTTACTATCCACACTTATTTTTCTTTATAGCTAATCTTGTAGGTTCACACACCTCTGTCACATTTTGGCACTTGATGCATGCTAACATTAGCATGCTACAATAGCATTTTAAACAGATTTTTCAGGTACACACGGAGCAATATATTTCAGTACTTGACACATGCTACAGTTAGCATTTTAGCTTGCTAACGTTAGCATGCTAGCTTTTTTTTTAGCTATTTCAAATGGTATTTCTTAGTTTATATAGTGGTACTTCACTAATGAGAACTGTGAGTATGTTATTAACATGTTAGCATAGTACCTTTTATGCTAGACTCACTAGATGTCCATTGCATCTGGTCTGTTCTAGAGGTGGAGGGGTCACCCACATCTGTGGTCCTCTCCAAGGTTTCTCATAGTCATTCACATTGACATCCCACTGGGTTGTGAGTTTTTCCTTGCCCTGAAGTGGGATCTGCACCGAGGATGTCGTTGTGGCGTGTGCAGCCCTTTGAGACACTTGTGATTTAAGGCTATATAAAAAAAAAAAATTGATTGATTGATTTTCTTTTGGCTCGTTTTGCTTCTACTTTTTTTTTTTGCCAACACAAATATGTATTCGATTGGAGAAAATACCATTGTGGTGGGCGTGGCCTGCGGAGCAGCAGCAAAGCGGGGTGTGGCGGAACTGGCCTCGAGATTAGCGACAGGTGCGTAGATGACACAGCTGAGAGTGTTTGTCTAATCACCTGTAGCTCTGTTAAAGGCAGCAGTCGGGAAGGAGAGGGGGGTGGTTAATGGTCGTTAGGGGTGGATGGCAGAGCCCCGCCCACCTGGTCCGCTATTGTCCGCAGGACCTGGCACTGTTGGCGGGTGCTCGCTGCCAGATGAGTGAGCACGCCCGCGAGAGCCGTCAGGGGGTCGTCTTCCCCCGCCTCGGGTGGTCCAGCCAAGTTGGGCGCCAAATTGTGGAAGTCTAGTGCTTCCAGGTTCTCTGGACCACCCACCACGGACATAACAGCTGAGCACACGAATGGTTTTTCCTGTTGCTTTTCAGCACACGTCCTTTGGATCTTGTCTGTCAATTTCCCTCTCTCTCCTCTCGACGTTCTCTGCCGTCCACCAACAACGACCATCAACCACCCCCTCTCCTTCCCGACTGCTGCCTTTAACAGAGCGACAGGTGATTAGACGAACACTCTCAGCTGTAGAGGTGTGGGGGAAAAAATCGATTCGAATTTGAATCGCGATTCTCACATTGTGCGAATCAGAATGGATTCTCATTTAAAAACAATACAATACACAGCAATACCATAACAATGCAATCCAATTCCAAAACCAAACCTGACCCAGAACTGCAATAAACAGAGCAATTGAGAGGAGACACAAACACGACACAGAACAAACCAAAAGTAGTGTAACAAAAATTAATATTATCAACAACAGTATCAATATTAGTTATAATTTCAGCATGGCAGTGATTAAAAATCCCTCATTGACATTATCATTAGACATTTGTAAAAATAATAAAAAAGAACAATAGTGTCACAGTGGCTTACACTTGCATCGCATCTCATAAGCTTGACAACACACTGTGTCCAATATTTGCACAAAGATAAAATAAGTCATATTTTTGGTTTGTTTAATAGTTCAAACAAATTTACATTATTGCAAACACTTGATAAAACATTCAATCAATCAATCAATGTTTATTTTTATAGCCCTAAATCACTAGTGTCTCAAAGGGCTGCACAAACCACAACAACATCCTCAGTAGAGCCCGCATAAGGGCAAGGAAAAACTCACCCCCAGTGGGACGTCGGTGACAGTGACAATGATGACTATGAGAAACCTTGGAGAGGACCGCATATGTAGGCAACCCCCACCCCTCGGGGACTGAAAGCAATGGATGTCGAGCAGGTCTAACAGGATACTGTGAAAGTCCAATCCATAGTGGATCTAACATAACGGCGAGAGTCCAGTCCAAAGTGGATCCAATATAGAAGCGAGAGTCCCGTCCACAGTGGAGCACATTGTCCTTTACAATTATAAAAACTTTTTACAAAAATCTACTACTCTGCTTGCATGTCAGCAGACTGGGGTAGATCCTGCTGACATCCTATGTCATGAATCAATCAATCAATCAATGTTTATTTATATAGCCCTAAATCACAAATGTCTCAAAGGGCTGCACAAACCACTACGACTATGACATCCTCGGAAAAAACCCACATAAGGGCAAGGAAAACTCACACCCAGTGGGACGTCGGTGACAATGATGACTATGAGAACCTTGGATTGAATAAAGAAACCTATTAAATCGGGAAAAAATAGTTTTCGAATCGAGAATCGTGTTGAATTGAAAAAAAAAAATCGATTTTGAATCGAATCATGACCCCAAGAATCAATATTGAATCGAATCGTGGGACACCCTAAGATTCGCAGCCCTATCCAGGTGTGTCATCTACGCCTGTGGTCCCCAACCACCGGGCCGATTGGTACCGGGCCGCAGAAGAATTTTTGATTTATTTAAATAAATAAATAAAATAAAATTATTTATTAAATCAACATAAAAAACACAATATACGCTTACGATTAGTGCACCCTGCGATGAGGTGGCGACTTGTCCAGGGTGTACCCTGCCTTCCGCCCGATTGTAGCTGAGATAGGCACCAGCGCCCCCCGTGACCCCGAAAGGGAATAAGCGGTAGGAAATGGATGGATGGATGGATGGATTAGTGCACCAACCACAAAAACCTCCCTTTCTCATGACAAAAATGTCCCTTTTTCATGACAAAGAAAAAAATAAAATAAAAAGGAACACCCGTCCCCCCCCCCCCCCCCCCCCCCCCCACCCGGGCCGCGGGACAAATTATTAAGCGTTGACCGGTCCGCGGATACAAAAAGGTTGGGGACCACTAATCTATTCACCTTCCGCTAATCTCGAGGCCAGTCCCGCCACACCCCGCTTTGCTGCTGGACCGCAGGCCACGCCCAGCACAACCATTTTTAAAAAAATACAAAACAAGTTGGCACGAACAAAACCTTCCACCTTAGCTCGCCGTGTTGTCGCGCTCGCTGCTTCATTCCAAATTCCTCACATGCTTTTTGAAGACGGAGAAGAAAAAAAAAAAAAAACGGTTCTGAAATGAAAGCGCGCTTGCCGAATGCTCGCCAATCTCAAGGACACAGACGTGCCTCCGCCGCCGCGTGAATACTAAAACGCCAACATGAAAGAGCGGTCCTGCATTCCGCCCGCCATTGTCGGGAAGCGATTACGAGCCAAGAGGAGAGTTTTCTTTGCACCTTGACGCACACCTGAGTCCACCTTAGACCGGAGTGTGTCCCTCTAATTATTTCGCCTGGATGCTGAGGCTAATGAGGAAGCAGCGGCCGCACTGACAGACATAATTAACAGTTTTGCTCCACACAGCCGGGGTCCTTATTGTGGCGTAATTACCCTCCTTTCATCCGCCGCTTCCTGCTGGCGCATCCATCAGAGGTGCGCCCCTAAAATGTTCCCCCCTTATTAAGCAGAAGGTGCCACCTTGAAAAAGCTTCATGAATATCAGAGAAAAACCCAGCATTGTTCCAGGGCAGTGGTTCTTAACCTGGGTTCGACCGAACCCGAGGTTACTGCAAGGTTTGTTCTCCCGGGATGCAAATGGACTATTCCGGACAAGGCTTGCAGGTAGGAACATCTTTACTAACTCGATTAATCTTGGCAGGGCATGAGGTAAACAAACATAAACTATGGCGGGGAACAAACACAAAACTGTGGCATGAAACAAACAAACAACCACGGCTTTGAACAAACACAAAACTATGGCAAGAAATAAACAAGACTTACGTGCATACGGCATGAATCGAGCAACATGAAATGTGGTATTGCAAGAAAACAAGCAATGACACCAGGCCGATTGACTGGAAAAGACAGGCTTAAATAAGGGTCTTGATTAGAAACAGGTGCGCGGTCCGCAGGTATGCAATTTGTTGTGAGTTTATCCACTGTGTTGATTTTGTTGTTTGAAGAAGGTGATGTTCATGCACGGTTCAATTTGTGCACCAGTAAAAAAAAACATGGTAACACTTTAGTATGGGGAACATAATCACCATTAATTAGTTGATTATTAACATGCAAATTAGTAACATATTGGCTCTTTACTAGTTATTATTAAGTACTTGTTAATGCCTTATTCGGCACTGCTTTATTAAAACCCTAACCCTCTAACCCTAACCAAATAACTCTAAATTACTTAGAATATGTTCCCATAGTGTCCAAATAACTCAAAATTTGACATGATTTGTGGTCAGGATTATGTTTTTGTTATTTTTTGTTAGTTTTTGGACTCTTTTAGTTCCTGTTTGCGCTCCCTTGTTTTGTTTGGTTACCATGCCGACTTATGATCATTCTGTCATCACGGAGTGGTCGCAGCTTACTGCAAGGTTTGTTCTCCCGGGATGCAAACGGACTATTCCGGACAAGGCTTGCAAGTAGGAACATATTTACTAACTCGATAAATCTTGGCAGGGCGTGAGTTTTACAAACATAAACTATGGCGGGGAACAAACACAAAACTGTGGCATGAAACAAACAAACTAGGGCTTTGAACAAACACAAAACTAAGGCAAGAAATAAACGAGACTTACGTGGATACGGCATGAATCGAGCTACATGAAATGTGGTATTGCAAGAAAACAAGCAATGACACCAGTATTTGTGCACATGGTAACACTTTAGTATGGGGAACATATTCACCATTAATTAGTTGCTTATTAACATGCAAATTAGTAACATATTGGCTCTTTACTAGTTATTATTAAGTACTTGTTAATGCCTTATTCGGCATGGCCTTATTAAAACCCTAACCCTCTATCCCTTACCCTAACCAAATAACTCTAAATTACTTAGAATATGTTCCCCTAGTGTCCAAATAACTCTAAATTTGACATGATCTGTGGTCAGGATTATGTTTTTGTTATTTTTTGTTAGTTTTTGGACTCTTTTAGTTCCTGTTTGCGCTCCCTTGTTTTGTTTGGTTACCATGCCGACTTATGATCATTCTGTCATCACGGAGTGGTCGCAGCTTACTGCAAGGTTTGTTCTCCCGGGATGCAAATGGACTATTCCGGACAAGGGTTGCAGGTAGGAACATATTTACTAACTCGATAAATCTTGGCAGGGCATGAGGTAAACAAACATAAACTATGGCGTGGGAACAAACACAAAACTGTGGCATGAAACAAACAAACTACAGCTTTGAACAAACAAAACTATGGCAAGAAATAAACGAGACTTACGTGGATACGGCATGAATCGAGCAACATGAAATGTGGTATTGCAAGAAAACAAGCAATGACACCAGGCCGACTGACTGGCAAAGACAGGCTTAAATAAGGGTGTTGATTAGAAACAGGTGCACGGTCCGCAGGTGTGCAATTTGTTGTGAGTTTATCCACTGTGTTGATTTTGTTGTTTGAAAAAGGTGATGTTCATGCACGGTACAATTTGTGCACCAGTAAAAAAACATGGTAATACTTTAGTATGGGTAAACATAATCACCATTAATTAGTTGATTATTAACATGCAAATTAGTAACATATTGGCTCTTTACTAGTTATTATTAAGTACTTGTTAATGCCTTATTCGGCATGGCCTTATTATAACCCTAACCCTCTAACCCTTACCCTAACCAAATAACTCTAAATTACTTAGAATATGTTCCCCTAGTGTCCAAATAACTCTAAATTTGACATGATCTGTGGTCTGGATTATGTTTTTGTTATTTTTTGGACTCTTTTAGTTCCTGTTTGCGCTCCCTTGTTTTGTTTGGTTACCATGCCGACATATGATCATTCTGTCATCATGGAGTGGTTGCAGCTTACTGCAAGGTTTGTTCTCCCGGGATGCAAACGGACTATTCCGGACAAGGCTTGCAGGTAGGAACATATTTACTAACTCGATAAATCTTGGCAGGGCATGAGGTAAACAAACATAAACCATGGCGGGAAAGAAACACAAAACTGTGGCATGAAACAAACAAACTCCGGCTTTGAACAAACACAAAACTATGGCAAGAAATAAACAAGACTTAGGTGGATACGGCATGAATCGAGCAAGATGAAATGTGGTATTGCAAGAAAACAAGCAATGACACAAGGCCGACTGACTGGCAAAGACAGGCTTAAATAAGGGTCTTGATTAGAAACAGGTGCGCGGTCTGCAGGTGTGTAATTTGTTGTGAGTTTATCCACTGTGTTGATTTTGTTGTTTGAACAAGGTGATGTTCATGTACGGTTCAATTTGTGCACCAGTAAAAAAAATATGGTAACACTTTAGTATGGGGAACATAATCACCATTAATTAGTTGCTTATTAACATGCAAATTAGTAACATATTGGCTCTTTACTAGTTATTATTAAGTACTTGTTAATGCCTTATTCGGCATGGCCTTATTATAACCCTAACTCTCTAACCCTTACCCTAACCAAATAACTCTAAATTAAGTCTTTATTACTTAGAATATGTTCCCCTAGCGTCCAAATAACTCTAAATTTGACATGATCTGTGGTCAGGATTATGTTTTTGTTATTTTTTTGTTAGTTTTTGGACTCTTTTAGTTCCTGTTTGTGCTCCCTTGTTTTGTTTGGTTACCATGCCGACTTATGATGATTCTGTCATCACGGAGGGGTCGCAGCTTACTGCAAAGTTTGTTCTCCCGTGATGCAAACGGACTATTCCAGACAAGGCTTGCGGGTAGGAACAGATTTACTAACTCAATAAATCTTGGCAGGGCATGAGGTAAACAAACTATGGCGGGAAACAAACACAAAACTGTGGCATGAAACAAACAAACAAACTACGGCTTTGAACAAACAGAAAACTACGGTAAGAAATAAACAAGACTTACGTGGATACGGGATGAATCGAGCAACATGAAATGTGTTATTGCAAGAAAACAAGCAATGACACCAGGCCGACTAACTGGCAAAGACAGGCTTAAATAGGGGTCTTATTTAGAAACAGGTGCGTGGTCCGCAGGTGTGCAATTTGTTGTGAGTTTATCCACTGTGTTGATTTTGTTGTTTGAAAAAGGTGATGTTCATGCACGGTTCAATTTGTGGACCAGTAAAAAAAACATGGTAACACTCTAGTATGGGGAACATAATCAACATTAATTAGTTGCTTATTAACATGCAAATTAGTAACATATTGGCTCTTTATTAGTTATTATTAAGTACTTGTTAATGCCTTATTCGGCATGGCCTTATTATAACCCTAACCCTTAACCCTTACCCTAACAAAATAACTCTAAATTAAGTCTTTATTACTTAGAATATGTTCCCCTAGTGTCCAAATAACTCTAAATTTGACATGATCTGTGGTCTGGATTATGTTTTTGTTAGTATTTGGACTCTTTTAGTTCCTGTTTGTGCTCCCTTGTTTCGTTTGGTTACCATGCCGACTTATGATCATTCTGTCATCACGGAGTGGTCGCAGCTTACTGCAAGGTTTGTTCTCCCGGGATGCAAACGGACTATTCCGGACAAGGCTTGCAGGTAGGAACATATTTACTAACTCGATTAATCTTGGCAGGGCATGAGGTAAACAAACATAAACTATGGCGTGGGAACAAACACAAAACTGTGGCATGAAACAAACAAACTACAGCTTTGAACAAACAAAACTTTGGCAAGAAATAAACGAGACTTACGTGGATATGGCATGAATCGAGCAACATGAATTGTGGTATTGCAAGAAAACAAGCAATGACACCAGGCCGACTGACTGGCAAAGACAGGCTTAAATAGGGGTCGTATTTAGAAACAGGTGCGTGGTCCGCAGGTGTGGAATTTGTTGTGAGTTTATCCACTGTGTTGATTTTGATGTTTGAAGAAGGTGATGTTCATGCACGGTTCAATTTGTGGACCAGTAAAAAAGAACATGGTAACATTTTAGTATGGGGAACATAATCAACATTAATTACTTGCTTATTAACATGCAAATTAGTTGGGGAACATAATCACCATTAATTAGTTGCTTATTAACATGCAAATTAGTAACATATTGGCTCTTTACTAGTTATTATTAAGTACTTGTTAATGCCTTATTCGGAATGGCCTTATTATAACCCTCTAACCCTCACCCTTACCCTAACCAAATAACTCTAAATTAAGTCTTTATTACTTCGAATATGTTCCCCTAGTGTCCAAATAACTCTAAATTTGACATGATCTGTGGTCTGGATTATGTTTTTGTTATTTTTTGTTAGTTTTTGGACTCTTTTAGTTCCTGTTCATGCTCCCTTGTTTTTTTTTGGTTACCATGCCGACTTATGATCATTCTGTCATCACGGAGTGGTCGCAGCTTACTGCAAGGTTTGTTCTACCGGGATGCAAACCGGACTATTCCGGACAAGGCTTGCAGGTAGGAACATATTTACTAACTCGATAAATCTTGGCAGGGCATGAGGTAAACAAACATAAACCATGGCGGGGAAGAAACACAAAACTGTGGCATGAAACAAACAAACAAACTCCGGCTTTGAACAAACACAAAACTATGGCAAGAAATAAACAAGACTTAGGTGGATACGGCATGAATCGAGCAACATGAAATGTGGTATTGCAAGAAAACAAGCAATGACACCAGGCCGACTGACTGGCAAAGACAGGCTTAAATAGGGGTCGTATTTAGAAACAGGTGCGTGGTCCGCAGGTGTGGAATTTGTTGTGAGTTTATCCACTGTGTTGATTTTGTTGTTCGAAGAAGGTGATGTTCATGCACGGTTCAATTTGTGCACCAGTAAAAAAAAACATGGTAACACTTTAGTATGGGGAACATATTCACCATTAATTAGTTGCTTATTAACATGCAAATTAGTAACATATTGGCTCTTTACTAGTTATTATTAAGTACTTGTTAATGCCTTATTCGGCATGGCCTTATTAAACCCCTAACCCTTTAACCCTTACCCTAACCAAATAACTCCAAATTAAGTCTTTATGACGTAGAATATGTTTCCCTAGTGTCCAAAAAACTCTAAATTTGACATGATCTATTTATTTTTTGTTAGTATTTGGACTCTTTTAGTTCCTGTTTGCGCTCCCTTGTTTTGTTTGGTTACCATGCCGATTTATGATCATTCTGTCATCACGGAGTGGTCGCAGCTTACTGCAAGGTTTGTTCTCCCGGGATGCAAACAAACTATTCCGGACAAGGCTTGCAGGTAGGAACATATTTACTAACTCGATAAATCTTGGCAGGGCATGAGTTAAACAAACATAAACTATGGCGGGGAACAAACACAAAACTGTGGCATGAAACAAACAAACAACCACGGCTTTGAACAAACACAAAACTATTGCAAGAAATAAACAAGACTTACGTGGATACGGCATGAATCGAGCAACATGAAATGTGGTATTGCGGGCGGCATGGCGTAGTGGGTAGAGCGGCCGTGCCAGAAACCTGAGGGTCGCAGGTTCGCTTCCCACCTATTGACATCAAAGTTGCTGCCGTTGTGTCCTTGGGCAGGACACTTCACCCTTTGCCCCCCGGTGCCGCTCACACTGGTGAATGAATGATTGGTGGTGGTCGGAGGGGCCGTAGGCGCAAACTGGCAGCCACGCTTCCGTCAGTCTACCCCAGGGCAGCTGTGGCTACAGACATAGCTTACCACCACCAGGTGTGAATGAATGATGGGTTCCTACTTCTCGGTGAGCGCTTTGAGTATATAACAATAGAAAAGTGCGATATAAATCTAATCCATTATTATTATTATTAAAACAAGCAATGACACCAGGCCGACTGACTGGCAAAGACAGGCTTAAATAAGGGTCTTGATTAGAAACAGGTGCGCGGTCCGAACACCAGAGGCAGGTGAAAATCATAAGTCGGCATGGTAACCAACAAACAATACAAGGGAGCGCAACTAGGAACTAAAAGAGTCCAAAAGCTAACAAAAAAATAACAAAAACATGATCCAGACCACAGATCATGACAAAATTAAGTCTTTGCTGCTTAGAATATGTTCCCCATAATAAAGTGTTACCAAAAACATATAACTTTGTCTTGAATTTGAAAAAAAAACTACTTTTATTTTTAACTGAAGAAGGGTTTGGTGACTGGGATAGGAACCTGGTGTGGTTCAGTACCTCCAACAAGGTTAAGAACCACTGATCCAGAGGAATATTAGTGCTCATCCTTTCTCCTGGCGCCGTTTGAAATGCGAGCTTTCCTCGTCCTTTTTGATGGAGCCCCTTTTCGGCGGCCTCCGGGGAAATCATAACAGGCAATATTTGCCGGTGGGGGTGGACTTGAAAAAAAACAACAACAACAACAAAAAAACGACCTTCCACCTTTTTTGGGGGGGATATTTGGGCAGTCGCTTACAACGCCTGCGTCTTTGTCGGTTTTGGTGAGGAATCAAGCTGATCTCCTTTAGAGTGATTCAACAAGAGGATTGCGGCACCAAACAACAAAGTTTTGTTTAAAAAAAAAAAAAAGATCAATGTGCTGGAATCGATGACTTTTGGAAGTCGTTTTAGCTGCGGGTGAAGACAACACACACGTTACTCACATGCGGACTGGCGAGGAACCAAACTGAAAAAGGAAGTCGATATGAACAGAGGTGGGGAGAGGAGCCAAAAATTGTACTGAAGTAAGAGTATTGTATTTTCAGGACCATAGGGCACACCGGATTATACGGCGCTAGGGCTGGGCGATACATCGATATAAACCAGGGGTAGGGAACCTATGGCTCTAGAGCAGGGGTCACCAACCTTTTTGAAACCAAGAGCTACTTCTTGGGTACTGATTAATGCGAAGGGCTACCAGTTTGATACACACTTCAAAAAATTGCCAGAAATAGCTGTCACACCTGGATCATGTTTTGTTTTGTCATGTTTTGATTTTGGACATTCAGTCACGTTTTGCACTTCCTGGTTTTGTTTGTTTCCATGCCAACCCATTAGTTTCCACCTGGTCCCCTTAGTCACGCCACGATCATCAGCCTCTCACACCTGGTTCTAATTACCACAGCAGTATTTAAGTCATTTGTTTTCCTTTCCTCGGCCTGGCTTCTTTACCTACTGGACTGTGTTGAATACACACTCGCACGCACCCTACCCATGCTGCACCTCATTCACGCCCTCGATTATCTGCTTCATGCCTTGCAATGCTGTCCATTTTGTCCACGTTAGTTTTTGTTGTTCATGCCACTGTGCAAGTGTTCTTGTTTCATGTTTGTAGTTTATAGCCTTTGTGCTAGTCTTTTGTACCACCATTGTGCGTGCTTTTTGTTGGTTCCTGTTTTTAGTTTTAGTGTTAAAATAAAGATGTCTTTATTTTCACGCCGTTTCCACTCCATTCGCTTTGCACCTCGGGAAAACAAACCAAGACCAAGTCCAAGCCTGACAATAGCCAATTTGCCCAATTTACCTTTAATAAATAAATATATATATATATATATATATATATATATATATATATATATATATATATATATATGTATATATAAAAAATGGGTATTTCTGCCTGTCATTCCGTCGTACATTTTTTTTCCTTTTACAGGTTTTTTGTAGAATATAAATGATGAAAGAAACACTTAATTGAACGGTTTAAAAGAAGAGAAAATAGGAAAAAATGAAAATTAAATTTTGAAACATAGTTGATCCCCAATTTCGACTCTTTAAAATTCAAAATTCAACGGAAAAAAAGAAGAGAAAAACTAGATAATTTGAATCTTTTTGAAAAAATAATTTATGGATCATCATTCGTAATTTTTCCTGATTAAGATTAATTTTAGAATTTTGATGACACGTTTCAATTAGGTTAAAATCCAATCTGCATTTTGTTAGAATATATAACAAACAGCGACGCCACAATCGAGTTCAGGTGCGTGGATCGCGCACGGGTACACAATCAACTTATCTCCTCTCAGTGTATAAAAGGGGAGAAGGAGGAGAGAACGGGGGAGAAGGAGGAGGAGAGCCCGCAGCAGCGACCGAGGAACGGAAACGAAGAGCAGACGAGGACGACGACGACTGAAAAGCGGACGGTGAGCGAGCAGAAGGAGAGGAGCAGCTGAAAAAAGCCATCCGACCTGAAGACAAAGCTTTATTTGAAAAATAAAAGAGTCAGACCTGCTCAAAAGCAATGTCCTTCCTGAGTGGTCCATGGAACCCGAGCGACGACGGCAAAAGTCGTTCACATGTACTTTTATGATTAAATGATCATCTCCTACCTTACGCCGTCCATTCTGCATTAAATGATCATCTCCTACCTTACGCCGTCCATTCTGCATTCCGGGAGAACAAACCCCGACCGGACTCGCCACACGTGAAAGAAACCAAATTTCTAGGTATAATGACGTGTGACCTGTATGGCTGTTGACCAAGTATGCTATGCGATCACTTGTGTGTGTCTATTACAGTCCAAAATAATATTTGACTGGGCCGACTCACTGTTTGTATGGAGGAAAAGCGGACGCTAAGCCTTTAAATTCAGGAGAATTGTTGACCCAAGAGATTTTCGAGAGGGGCATTGAAATTTGGGAGTCTCCCGGGAAAATCGGGAGGTTTGGCAAGTATGATAACTGGCTTCCCCAAACTACGGAACGGGTCGAGGGTCAAAAACGTAAAAACATCAAATTTTTTGGTGTCATCCTGTTCAACTTTCATGCCACATAATCCCGTAAAAAGAGAAGCGCTTTGTCTTTGAACAAAATGTGTACACTTTCCTTCTTTCAAGTACCGGTTCAGGCCCCATTTTAATAGTACGGACTGGAATGGATTGTTACGTAAATGACGGCCAACCCAATACGGCACGTATCAAATTCTCAACAGTACTCACGATTGGACTGGCGTTGATGTAATCGGAGCCGCTGTGGTTATTCTTCGCTTTCAGGGTGATCCTGGAATGATCATCTGTAAAAGAGATGCAGAATTCATCAGCACACAAGCAGGAAATGAAGCTGAAAAAGGCTTTCGTCGCGCGCACATATTTTACCAAGCCCCCTGACATTGAGGAGGAGGAAGTTGATCAAGTCTTATCTTGATACAAACCAGCATTTCTCTTTCACAAGTCGCCTCTAATCTTAGACGTTTAAGTGTTGAGAGCAAACCAGCCAAGTGGGTGTTTATGCCACGATTTATTGACAAAAAAAAAATATACTGTATATATATATATATACTTAACACAGACTGATAGCCTGCTAACCTTACTAGCAAGGTATCACTTATTAACAAAAAACATGATTTTTAGGTTTAAAAATACACAATTAGATAAAAAGTCAGCACAAAACCTGGGAATGCTAACATGGGAGCAGTTAGCATAATAGCATTTAAGCGCCAAAAACAAAATCCATGAATGTTAGGTTTAAATGTTCAAAAATAGTCAAATACCAAGCTACGATTAACATGCTAACATTAGAACAGTTAGCATACATGCAAGATAACACTTATTAACAAAATCCATGATTTTTAGGTTTAAACGTACACAATTTGATAAAATGCTAGTAAAAAATGTTAGCATTCTAACATGGGAACAGTTTGCATAGTTACAATTTAGCGACAAGTAACGAAATCCATTAATTGCATGCTTGAATATACAAACAACGCTAAAGTGCTAGCATAAACCAATAGCATGCTAACATTAGCAGAGCAACATTGGAACAGTTGGCATACTTAAAATTTAGCACCTAGTGACAAAATCAATGATTTTTAGGTTCAAATATACACAATTACATAAAAAGTCAGCACAAAACCTGGGAATGCTAACATGGATGCAGTTAGCATAATAGCATTTAAGCGCCAAAAACAAAATCCATGAATGTTAGGTTTAAATGTACAAAAATAGCTATATACCAAGCTACCATTAACATACTAACATCAGAACAGTTAGCATACATGCAAAATAACACCTATTAACAAAATCCATGATTTTTAGGTTTAAACGTACAAAATTTGATAAAATGCTAGTAAAAAACGTTAGCATTCTAACATGGGAACAGTTTGCATAGTTACAATTTAGCGACGAGTAACGAAATCCATTAATTGCATGTTTGAATATACAAAAAACGCTAAAGTGCTAACATAAACCATTAGTATGCTAACATTAGCAGAGGAACAGTTGGCATACTCGCAATTTAGCACCTAGTGACAAAATCCATAATTTTTAGGTTCAAACATACACAATTAGATAAAAAGTCAGCACAAAACCTGGGAATGCTAACATGGGAGCAGTTAGCATAATAGCATTTAAGCGCCAAAAACAAAATCCATGAATGTTAGGTTTAAATGTACAAAAATAGCTATATACCAAGCTACCATTAACATACTAACATCAGAACAGTTAGCATACATGCAAAATAACACCTATTAACAAAATCCATGATTTTTAGGTTTAAACGTACAACATTTGAGAAAATGCTCGTAAAAAACGTTAGCATTCTAACATGGGAACAGTTTGCATAGTTACAATTTAGCGACGAGTAACGAAATCCATTAATTGCATGTTTGAATATACAAAAAACGCTAAAGTGCTAACATAAACCATTAGTATGCTAACATTAGCAGAGGAACAGTTGGCATACTCGCAATTTAGCACCTAGTGACAAAATCCATAATTTTTAGGTTCAAACATACACAATTAGATAAGAAAGTCAGCACAAAACGTGGGAATGCTAACATGGGTGCAATTAGCATAATTGCACTTTAGCGAAAAACAAAACAAAATCCATGAATGTTAGGTTTAAATTTACAAAAATAGTTAAATACCAAGCTACGATTAACATGATAACATTAGAACAGTTAGCATACATGCCAAATAACACCTATTAACAAAATCCATGATTTTAAGGTTTAAACGTACAAAATTTGACAAAATGCTCGTAAAAAACGTTAGCATTCCAACATGGGAACAGTTAGCATAGTTACAATTTAGCGACGAGTA
Source organism: Nerophis ophidion (assembly GCF_033978795.1). Taxonomy (NCBI): domain Eukaryota; kingdom Metazoa; phylum Chordata; class Actinopteri; order Syngnathiformes; family Syngnathidae; genus Nerophis; species Nerophis ophidion. The sequence continues at coordinate 44,541,217 of NC_084625.1, forward strand.
ACGAAATCCATTAATTGTATGTTTGAATATACAAAAAAAGCTAAAGTGCTAGCATAAACCATTAGTATGCTAACATTAGCAGAGGAACAGTTGGCACACTTGCAATTTAGCACCTAGTGAAAAAATCCATGATTTTTAGGTTCAAACATTCACAATTTGATAAAAAGTCAGCACAAAAAGTGGGAATGCTAACATGGGAGCAGTTAGCATAATTGCATTTTAGCGCCAAAATCAAAATCCATGAATGTTAGGTTTAATTTTACAAAAATAGTTAAATACCAAGCTACTATTAACATGCAAAAATGAGAACAGTTAGCATACATGCAAGATAACACTTAACAAAATCCATGATTTTTAGGTTTAAACGTAGAAAATTTGACAAAATGCTCGTAAAAAACGTTAGCATTCCAACATGGGAACAGTTAGCATAGTTACAATTTAGCGATAAGTAACAAAATCCATTAATTGCATGTTTGAACATACAAAAAACGCTAAAGTGCTAGCATAAACCATTAGTATGCTAACATTAGCAGAGGAACAGTTGGCATACTCGCAATTTAGCACCTAGTGACAAAATCCATAATTTTTAGGTTCAAACATACACAATTAGATAAGAAAGTCAGCAGAAAACGTGGGAATGCTAACATGGATGCATTTAGCATAATTGTATTTTAGCGCCAAAAAACTAAATCCATGAATGTTAGGTTTAAATGTACAAAAATAGCTAAATACCAAGCTACCATTAACATGCTAACATTAGAACAGTTAGCATACATGCAAAATAACACCTATTAACAAAATCCATGATTTTTAGGTTTAAACGTACAAAATTTGAGAAAATGCTCGTAAAAAACGTTAGCATTCCAACATGGGAACAGTTTGCATAGCTACAATTTAGCGACGAGTAACGAAATCCATTAATTGCATGTTTGAATATACAAAAAAAGCTAAAGTGCTAGCATAAACCATTAGTATGCTAACATAAGCAAAGGAACAGTTGGCATACTTGCAATTTAGCTCCTAGTGACAAAATCCATGATTTTTAGGTTTAAACATACACAATTAGATAAAAAAAAGTCAGCACAAAACGTGGGAATGCTAACATGGGTGCAGTTAGCATAATTGCATTTAAGCGCCAAAATCAAAATCCATGAATGCTAGGTTTAATTTTACAAAAATAGTTAAATACCAAGCTATGATTAACATGCAAAAATGAGAACAGTTAGCATACATGCAAGATAACACTTAACAAAATCCATGATTTTTAGGTTTAAACGTACAAAATTTGATAAAATGCAAGTAAAAAACATCAACATTCTAACATGGGAACAGTTTGCATAGCTACAATTTAGCGACGAGTAACAAAATCCATTAATTGCATGTTTGAACATACAAAAAACGCTAAAGTCCTAGCATAAACCATTAGTATGCTAACATTAGCAGAGGAACAGTTGGCATACTCGCAATTTAGCACCTAGTGACAAAATCCATAATTTTTAGGTTCAAACATTCACAATTAGATAAGAAAGTCAGCACAAAACGTGGGAATGCTAACATGGGTGCAGTTAGCATAATTGCATTTTAGCGCCAAAAAACAAAATCCATGAATGTTAGGTTTAATTTTACAAAAATAGTTAAATACCAAGCTACGATTAACATGCAAAAATGAGAACAGTTAGCATACATGCAAGATAACACTTAACAAAATCCATGATTTTTAGGTTTAAACGTACAAAATTTGACAAAATGCTAGTAAAAAACGTTAGCATTCTAACATGGGAACAGTTTGCATAGTTACAATTTAGCGACGAGTAACGAAATCCATTAATTGCATGTTTGAATATACAAAAAAAGCTAAAGTGCTAGCATAAACCATTAGTATGCTAACATTAGCAAAGGAACAGTTGGCATACTTGCAATTTAGCACCTAGTGACAAAATCCATGATTTTTAGGTTTAAACATACACAATTAGATAAAAAAAAGTCAGCACAAAACGTGGGAATGCTAACATTGTTGCAGTTAGCATAATTGCATTTTAGCGCCAAAAGACAAAATCCATGAATTTTAGGTTTAAATGTACAAAAATAGCTAAATACTAGCATAAAATATTACCAAGATACCATTAGCATGCTAACATTAGAACAGTTAGCATACATGCAAGATAACACCTATTAACAAAATCCATGATTTTTTAGGTTGAAACGCACAACATGTGATCAAATGCTAGCGGGGATGTATATAGTAGGGTCCTGGAAGAGTTAGTGCTGCAAGGGGTTCTGGGTATTTGTTCTGTTGTATTTATACTGTGTTACGTTGTGGGTTCACAGTGTGGCGCATATTTGTAACAGTGTTAAAGTTGTTTATACGGCCACCCTCAGTGTGACCTGTACGGCTGTTGACCAAGTATGCCTTGCATTCACTTGTTTGTGTGTAAAAGCCGCATATATTATGTGTCTGGGACGGCACGCTGTGCGTATGCAGGAAAAGCGGACGTGACGACGGGTTGTAGACGGCGCTAAAAGGCAGTGCCTTTAAGGTATGTCCCCAATTTTGTTGTCGGGAGGAATTCGGGAGAATGGTTGCCCCGGGGGATATTCGGGAGGGGCACTGAAATTCGGGAGTCTCCCAGGAAAATCGGAAGGGTTGGCAAGTATGCAAGCGGGGCAGTTAGCAACATGCCCCAGCACTTTACTGCCACCTTCAGGACTGGAGTAGAAGAGCAGATGAAATACCGTATTTTCCGGACCATAGGTCGCACTGCTGATGAATGTTCTATTTTTTATCGTTTTTCATGTGTAATTTTCCATTTTTTTAATGGAAGATATAAAATGTTGGTGTTGTTTACTTGAGTCATATTGCCATCGTAGTGCAGTCTACACGTATCTCTTATGTGTGACTGCCATCTAGTGTTCACACTTATCAAGTACCAAATAAAATAGCTTCAAGGTCGGTAAGCACGACCAAAATAATTCCGTACATTAGGCGCACCGGTTATAAGGCGCACTGTCGAGTTTTGAGAAAATGAAAGGATTTTAAGTGCGCCTTATAGTCCGGAAAAATACGGTAAATAAAAAACACGGGTGTACTCACAAGGCAGCACGGCGTCCGAACGGTACTTCTTTGCGCCCAGCGCCACGCTGCAGCTGCCGGGCTCCGCCTGGTAGGAGCAGAGGGCCTCCCATTCGCGCTCCAGACGGTTCTTGTTCTTCAGGTGGTCCTCCATGTACGACTGAGGGGGGAAGCAACACAACACAAGCCTGAGACCTGGGTACGATTAAGACCCCCAAGAGACCGCTTAATGCCCGCAACATGCATGGCCGCTGATAAGATCAGGGGTCCCCAAACTACGGCCCGCGGGCCGGATTTTGGACGCTGACGGGCCATATCCGGCCCGCTGGAAGTCCCAAGTTAAAATATTTGAATGTA
>NC_084625.1:44549643-44564643 GCF_033978795.1 Nerophis ophidion
GATGACAAGTCTTCCACACCTGAACCCCAAATTAGTCTTGTCAAGTTTGTTCGTATTGAAAAAAAAAAAAAAAAAGTGGTGTACAAGTAGTCATCGAAAACAAGGGAGAGGTTTAATCTAACAAGTATATTTAATACAGTCGTGGTCAAAAGTTTTCATACACTTGTAAAGAATATGTCATGGCTGTCTTGAGTTTCCAATTATTTCTACAGCTCTTATTTTTTTGTAATAGAGCGGGGTCTTTAGCGCCGCCCTAGTGGCTTTCTGGAGCTTTTTCAAAAATGTATGAAAAATGGAAAAAATATAAAAAATATATTTTTTTGTTTTAATATAGTTTCTGTCGGACAAACATGACACAAAACTCCCTAATTGTAATAAAGCACACTGTTTGTATTAAACATGCTTCACTGATTTGAGTATTTGGCGAGCGCCGTTTTGTCCTACTAATTTTGGCGGTCCTTGAACTCACCGCAGTTTGTTTACATGTATAACTTTCTCCGACCTTCTAAGACGTGTTTTATGCCACTTCTTTTTCCGTCTCATTTTGTCCACCGAACTTTTAACATTGTGCGTGAATGCACAAAGGTGAGTTATGTTGATGTTATTGACTTGTGTGGAGTGATAATCAGACATATTTGGTCACTGCATGACTGCAAGCTAATCGATGCTTACATGCTATTTAGGCTAGCTATATGTACATATTGCATCGTTATGCCTCATTTGTAGCTATATTTGAGCTCATTTGGTTTCCTTTAAGTCCGCTTAATTCAATTTATATCTCGTGACACTATCTGTATGTAATATGGCTTTTATTTTTTTGCGGCTCCAGACATATTTGTTTTTGTATTTTTGGTCTAATATGGCTCTTTCAACATTTTAGGTTGCCGACCCCTGTGATAGAGTGATTGGAGCACATACTTACTTGTTGGTCACAAAAAAAAAATTCATGAATTTTGATTCTTTTATGAATTTATTATGGGTCAACTGAACATGTGACCAGATCTGCTGGGTCAAAAGTATACATACAGCAATATACATAATACATTTAGCTGATGTAGAAAAGTTACAATCAAATCAAATTACCGTATTTTTTGGATTATAAACCGCAGTTTTTTTCATAATTTGGCCGGGGGTGCGATTTATACTCCGGAGCGACTTATGTGTGAAATTATTAACACATTACCGTAAAATATTCAACAATATTATTTATCTCATTCGCGGAAGAGACGAAGAAAATGACAGCAATCGTCACACACACGTCAACCAATAAGGATTCGGCGGGGGAGGGTCATGGCAGAAGTGCATTGTGGGTCATGGAATGCTAACTGCTATATGCTACTGCCGTAGCTATTAAAATGGATCATTTCATCGTTGGCGGCAACTTATAAAAACTGAGAAGGGCTGAACAAAAATGGCACCGAAAAGGAAATCATGTACTGCAGATTACAAGCTGGACATAGTGAAATATGCAGCAGAAAACGACAAGAGGAAGCGGTGCATACCTTTGGAGTTGGCAGAGTTGTTTAGAAGCAAAATCGAGGAAGATTTCATCGAATTTATCGATTAGGAGTAACAGATTGTTTGGTAAACGTATAGCTTGCCAAGATAATAAAGACTATGCGAAATCTATAGTTTTTGGGTATTAACCTTAAAAAAACATGAAATAAAAAAAACATTTTTGCATAAAACATTAGCATGCTAACCTTAGCATGTTGTTGCTCTCAGTCAAGCGCAAGAAGAAAGTGAGCCAACTTGCAGTAATACAGTAACAGTTAGATTAGAAATAAAGAATTGGATTACCGGTATAAAAAATCCTAACGTGCTAAATATAGTGTAATTCATCGTATTTTACTATAGCAGGGGTCAGCAACCTTTTTGAAACCAAGAGCTACTTCTTGGGTACTGACTAATGCGAAGGGCTACCAGTTTGATACACACTTAAATAAATTGCCAGAAATAGCCAATTTGCTCAATTTACCTTTAATATATATATATATATATATATATATATATATATATATATATATATATATATATATATATATATATATACACACACACACAAAAATGGGTATTTCTGTCTGTCATTCCGTCATTTTTTTCCTTTTACGGAAGATTTTTTTTGTAGCGAATAAATGATGAAAAAAAAACACTTAATTGAACGGTTTAAAAGAGGAGAAAACTGGAAAAAAATTAAAATTTAATTTTGAAACATAGTTTATCTTCAATTTCGACTCTTTAAAATTCTAAATTCACCCGAAAAAAAGAAGAGAAAAACTAGCTAATTCAAATCTTTTTGAAAAAATAAAAAAATAATTTATGCAACACCATTAGTAATTTTTTATGATTAAGATTACTTTTAGAATTTTGATGACATGTTTTAAATACGTTAAAATCCAATCTGCACATTTTTTCGAATATATAACAAATTGGACCAAGCTATTTTTCTAACAAAGACAAATCATTATTTCTTCTAGATTTTCCAGAACAAAAATTTTAAAAGAAATTCAAAAGACTTTAAAATAAGATTCAAATTTGATTCTACAGCTTTTCTAGATTTGCCAGAATATTTTTTTTGAATTTTAATCATAATAAGTTTGAAGAAATATTTCACAAATATTCTTCGTCGAAAAAACAGAAGCTAAAACGAAGAATTAACAAAAAATGTATTTATTATTCTTTACAGTAAAAAACTAATTTTATTTGAACATTGATTTAAATTGTCAGGAAAGAAGAGGATGGAATTTAAAAGGTAAAAAAGTATATGTGTTTAAAAATCCTAAAATCATTTTTAAGGTTGTATTTTTTCTCTAAAATTGTCTTTCTGAAGGTTATAAGAAGCAAAGTAAAAAAATAAATGAATTTATTTAAACAAGTGAAGACCAAATCTTTAAAACATTTTCTTGGATTTTCAAATTCTATTTGAGTTTTGTCTCTCTTAGAATTAAAAATGTCGAGCAAAGCGAGACCAGCTTGCTAGTAAATAAATACAATTTAAAAAAATAGAGGCAGCTCACTGGTAAGTGCTGCTATTTGAGCTATTTTTAGAACAGGCCAGCGGGCGACTCATCTGGTCCTTACGGGTGACCGGGCACCGCGTTGGTGACTCCTTTACTATAGCCTCCCCCGTTTTTCAAACGAGGGACGCCTCGGTTTCAAACTTCAATCAGGGTTCCTGAATGCATCACAATTATGTGCTAAACTGAAACTCCAACATAAGTTTATTTGCCCCAAATAGATGTTTTTACTTCATTTCCATGCCATGATCATGTGCTCTTCCTTCCTGTTTGTGGCCCTTAACAACCGCATAGAGAACAAGTGTCAAACTCAAGGCCCGGGGGCCACATCTGGCCCGATACGTCATTTAACGAGCTTTGAAATAAAATGGATACTTAATGCTTTCGCTTTTTCCATTTTGACCAAAAAAAAAATCATATTTTGATATAAATACAAATGTTCAATTGTTATTGGTAAGCTCTGGAACAGCCTTCTCCTCCACATTAGGTCAGCCCAAAACCTGGGGGTCTTCAAAAACCCTACCTCTTCTCGCTGGCCTTTGACCTGAGCTGAGTCCGCCCACTAGGCCACCATTTCTAGTCCCCCCCCACCCCCCTTCGCTTTAGTTATTTCTTGATTTAATTTGTTTAATTTGTCGCCCTATCTTTATTAACATTTTTATTTTGCAATTTTTTTTATTTTTTTTACTTTTTGTTTGACCACTTTTACCGTATTGTTTTTGCACCACCTTGTTCAGCTCATTCATTGTTTGTTTTTGTTTTGGCTCTATGCTTTTTAACCTATAAAGGACTTTGGTACAATTTAAATATTGTTGTAAATCTGCCATATCAGGGGTCTCAAACTCAATTCACCTGGGGGCCAGAGTCCGGATAGGGCTGTGCCTCAAGAAAAGACTTCTTAAAAAAATACTTTTTAAATGTCTTTATTTTTATTTTCAACACAATATAAAATCAAAATATAAATGACGAAAATGAAAATTAGTAAATAAATCAGTCGTAAGTAATAACAATAATTTGATTTCTCCATTCAGCAACAATGTGACAGTCAACGCAAATTAAACAATTAAAAAAAACAAATAATGGTTTGAAATGGTCCAGGTTATCGGGGACTGTTATTACTGACGGACAGGTGTCGCGGTGTGACTGCAGTCAGGCATGTAAAAACACCTACGTTTCTGTCGCTTTCACTCATTTCCCGCTTTTCCACTAATGCAGGGGTAGGCAACCCAGAACATTGAAAAAGCCATTTTGGTCTAGTGGAAAAGCGGCAATACGTTTTCTCTGCTTGAATCACGCAAGTGACGTCAACGTTTGGCCCTCGAGAGCCGCACACCACACCGTGATTGGTAGATTTCTTCAGCTCTGCACACAACACTATCAAGCGCCATTTGTATAAAACTCGCGGGCCACACTAACGTTAAACTTTCATATTAAGGTGGGGGCCGCAAAATAACGTCTCGCATGTCTGAGACCCCTGTGCTATATAAATAAAGCTGCCTTACCTTGCCTTGAATCTTTGGGCACCTCGCCATTGGATCCCCATTTTTGGGGTGAGGATTTGATTCATAATCGATACTCAATTCAACACGATTCTCGATTCAAACGGATTTTTGCAATGTATTATTTGGTATAATAATAATAACAACACCTTAACACAGGGGTCAGAAACCTTATTGGCTGGGAGAGCCATGAAAGCCTAATATTTTAAAATGTATATCCGTGAGAGCCATATAATATTTTTTAGACCAACATTTTTAAAGTATAATGAGTCTTTTATTCTTTTTAATAAGGTTTTTATTCTGAAGCTAACACTTCTTACCATTAATGTGACTTCTTGAACAGGTGTGGTAGAAATCGGTTGGATGGATTAAAATGCATGAGAATGTTTTATATTCTGAATGCTACGTTAGAATAAAAATGTATATATTATCACACAACTTTTATGCTTAAGGGCCGTTGCTATAATTATTGTCAATTGTGCTGAAGTGGTATTTCTATTTGTCTGTGCAAAGCTGGCAATCCAAAAGATTGCAAGCCTGTCTAATATCAGTGTCTGTGTCCAGGAATGGCCTGCTGCCGCAGACAGAGCAGAGACAAGGCGATATCGCCAGCGTCAACACATTTCCATTTTTGTATAATAATATATTGTGTCTAACTGGAGTTGTCGAGATTACCCCCTTCACTCAGCGACAGCTTCAGCGAGATAAAAAAGGGACCTCCCAAATAAATAGAGGAAGCACGCGGGCTGGACTTTTAGAACATAGTTTGGATCTGTAACTAGGATACAGCCCAAAACACGTGTCTCCTCATTGATGTCATGATCCGTGGTCCGGATCATGATTTTGGTCAGGTTATGTTTAGTTTTTTGGACATTTAAGTTCTGTCTTGGCACTTCCTGGTTTGTTTTCGTCTCCATGCCAACTCATTAGTTTTCACCTGTCATGTCACGTCCCTTTCCTCAGCCTCACACCTGACCAAAAGCAAAACATAAACTTACAGGCGTGACATCCATCAATCTTCTCCCGCTTATCCGAGGTCGGGTCGCGGGGGCAGCAGCCTAAGCAGGGAAACCCAGACTTCCCTCTCCCCAGCCACTTCGTCCAGCTCTTCCCGGGGGATCCCGAGGCGTTCCCAGGCCAGCCGGGAGACATAGTCTTCCCAACGTGTCCTGGGTCTTCCCCGTGGCCTCCTACCGGTTGGACATGCCCTAAACACCTCCCTAGGGAGGCGTTCGGGTGGCATCCTGAGCAGATGCCCGAAACACTTCATCTGGCTCCTCTCCATGTGGAGGAGCAGCGGCTTTACTTTGAGTTCCTCCCGGATGACAGAGCTTCTCACCCTATCTCTAAGGGAGAGCCCCGCCACACGGCGCAGGAAACTCATTTCGGCCGCTTGTACCCGTGATCTTATCCTTTCGGTCATGACCCAAAGCTCATGACCATAGGTGAGGATGGGAACGTAGATCGACCGGTAAATTGAGAGCTTTGCCTTCCGGCTCAGCTCCTTCTTCACCACAACGGATCGGTACAACGTCCGCATTACTGAAGACGCTGCACCGATCCGCCTGTCGATCTCACGATCCACTCTTCCCCCACTCGTGAACAAGACTCCTAGGTACTTGAACTCCAGCCACAGGCGTGACAATTGAGCCAAATTGAACTCTGTCTCTGCATGATTCCTTGCTTCTTGTCTGTTTAATAGATGTTATCAGTGTTTGAACCTGACAGATTACCAGCGGATACATTCATTTCTTATTGTGTTAATCAATGTCAGCTACAATTTATCTGAAAGCCAGTTGCAGTCATCAAAAGAGCCACAGGTTCCCTACCCCTGCCTTAAGAAAACAGCTGACAGGTTTCAGAACCTTTTGGTTGCTGATGTATGACACATACATACTTTTCCCAAGATGGCGCTGCTGTAGTGGCTGCTGTAGGCAGGAGCTCTGTGCTCTTGTGTCATCCTTTTGTGTTTCCCTCTTATTTTCATGTGTTATTATACTTTTTTGCCTTTTGGTCCGGGACCCTTTGGGACTGTGTGACAAGGGGTGGCACTTTCGTGACTTCTGTGGTGCTTTCTTTGTGGACTTCTGGATCTGCTTCTTGGGAGCCTTTTGGCCATGAAGACCAGCTGCTTGGTGTCTGCCACACCGGAGTCGGTTTGGAGAGACTGGAAGAGATGCGGATGAGGGGACAGGGCTGCGGAGCTAGCACTGAGCGCTGGGACGGAGAGGTTAGGCGGTGTCTCGGCTGGGTGAGCAGGTGTCGGACACCTCAGTCACCTTGGACGTATCCTCGCTCATCCATGCGGACTGGACACTGGCCGAGAGTGGAGTCGGCTGTCTTGGTTGCTTTGTTGGGTCTGCTCCTGTCTCTGGCCATGCTCCCTCCACCCCAGCGGACGATGGCGTGGAACACCGCAGAGGCCACCACAGTGGATATGTTTCTTTTACTTCTTATTCCTAGCTGTATGTAGAAGTGTCTGCTTGTATCTGCTGCTTTAATGTCTTTAATGTCCTTTGTATTCTTTGATGTTTGATGTTTCCCTCTTACACACATGGAAGAGGGATGTGTACTATGGCTATGAGTTGTTTTTTTTCCCCCTTGGCCTCAGTCTGCACCCCCTCTCCAGGACCCAGGCTAAGACCGATTTTTTTCAATTTGATTTTAATCTTCTATTTTTTTCTCCCATCCCCCCCCCCCTTGTTTATCTGTATCTAGTCTTTTTTGTAAGGGGCGCTGGAAGCCGGCAGACCCGTCAGCGATCCTGTTCTGTCTCCCTGTAATGTTTGTCTGATCTTGAATGGGATTGTGCTTAAAATTTTAATTTTCCTGAAGGAACTCTCCTGACGGAATAAATAAAGTACTATCTAATCTCTAATACATGCACCAAGTAAGCATAGAGATGGCCTAATTTTTTTTTTTTTTTTTTTTGAAATTAGTCCAAAAAAATGTAATTAATTAGATTTTTTTCGAATTAAAACAGAAAAATTGATGAAATACATTTTTTTCAGCACCCCTAATTATTATATACTGTATGATCGTTTGTAGAAATAACAATAACTACTTAAATATCTGCTTGTCACCTTGACTTAGGATTTCAAAGCAGGTTATCCATCAATTTGCACGTAAAAAAATCAAATAACCAAATGCATAGGCAATAATTTAATGAGGCGTTTATACTTTTATATTCTTACATTCTCTGAGGGGAGCCATGACTGTGATGTGGCCCTCCATGTAAACAAGTTCCACACCCCTGGTATGGAGTGTTCAAGCCGCCTTAAAACATGTCAAATCCTCACATTGATTGTCCTCTACATTCAGATTTTGCTTGAACGCCACATCGCCGCTTGCTTATCAGGGCGGCGGCGCGCTGCTGGCGAGAGGCAGCGGACCGTGGCTCATTTTTTCCGAGACTGGCTGGCGGAGGGTTTAGCGAATGGGGGGGGGGAGAGAGGATTAGGTCTGCCAATCAGGGAGTCGGGATGGGAGGCCCGGGTGTCAGGGAAACAATGTCTAATCCTTTAAGCGGTCTCCACGGCAGCAGAGGTTGCTGCCGAAATGAGAATGGAGGACGACAACAGGTAACATATTACTGTCGCATTAAACGCGACGCCTTTATGACATGATGAACTCTTCAGAGACGGCATTGTTTTACAGGCGACATTGAACGCCGTCTCAACCACAAGGTATCCCACGAGGGATCCTGTAGCTGTTTGAAAGTGAATACGGGCCATAAAAGCTGTCTGTGTAAAATAAATAGATTAAGTACTTCTACATACATACCGCTTTTCTAACAGTTTTTAATTGCTATAAACAAGGTACATAACGCCTCAGTGAGTGTGTGGCACACTCACTACCTGTATTGACGTGAGAGGTGTCCCGATACCTATATCGGAGATTTGAGTATCGGCCAGTACCGATTAGGGATGTGAATCGTTCACCCACTCACGCTTTGATTCGATTCCGATTCCAGGGGTGATTCGATTCCGATTCCAGGGGTGATTCAAACCCGATTCTTGATTCACACGGATTTTCGCCATATATTGTTTGGTATAAAATTATAATAAAACGTTTTTAAAACAGGTAGCTCACATTGACTGCTGACCTGTGACATATACACGCAGTGAGTGAGCCTAAAAAAAGCATTTTAGAAAATGGATTTTTGAAAAAAGAAATAAAACCTTTTTTTTTTTCCTAATTATGAATTGATTCAGAATCAGTTTAAATAAAAAAAAATTGCGATTCAGAAGTTAATAAATTTTTTTTCATCACTCCTAATACAGATTTGTGCTTTTGAAGTTATTTTTTTGGAGTGAAGTGAAGTGAATTATATTTATATAGCGCTTTTCTCAAGTGACTCAAAGCGCTTTACATAGTGAAACCCAATATCTGAGTTACATTTAAACCAGTGTGGGTGGAACTGGGAGCAGGCGGGTAAAGTGTCTTGCCCAAGGACACAACGGCAGTGACTAGGATGGCAGAAGCAGGAATCGAACCTGCAACCCTCAAATTGCTGACACGGCCGCTCTACCAACCGAGCTATGCCGACATATGGAGACACCTTGTGGTTATCAATCAATCAATCAATCAATCAATCAATCAATGTTTATTTATATAGCCCTAAATCACAAATGTCTCAAAGGGGTGCACAATAATTCATTAAATTAAACTCCGGTTGCGGTGAGTTTCATGATGCGGAAATATTTGTTACTGGAGAATTTGTATGTAATTATTTGATACGAGTTTATGTTGACCAATGTCCTGTTTTTGACTGCAAAGTTGTTCAACTAAAGGGGACCTGTTATGCAAAACCTGTTTTTGTGTATTTGGGATCTGCATAAGTCCTGAAAATTTGAAATCAAACCATGCAGGCATGGCGGAGATATTTATATAATAATCTTGCCCTTTTTCATACTTCTGTCATGTCTTTTTGATCATGTCTTGTTTGGCTATGTTCTGTTGACCTTTGGACTCTTTCAGTTCCTGTTTTTTTCCACTCCCTTGTCTGGTTTCCGTGGTTACTCATTGTGTCCACCTGTCTTTGATTAGTGCTCGCCCGCTCACCTGCTTCCTGAGCACTAATCGGAGGCAGTATTTAAGCTTGTCTTTGCCAGTCAGTCGGCCTTGCGTCATTGTGTTCTTTTCATGCTCTGTCCATGCTAGTTTTTTTCATGCCAAAGTCCATGCTGCTTTTGTCATGCCATAGTAAGTGTTGGTTGTTTTATGTTCATAGTCTGTCTGTGTCAGTTTTGTTCCTTAGCCAAGTTGTGCCTCCGCTGTGAGCGCTTTTTGTTTGTACCTTTTTTTTTTAGTTAAAATTATATCATGTTTTTACCTAAACGGCATGTCCCGAGTTGTCCGTCTGCCTTCCTGGGAGAACGACGCCGCAGGAAGCTGCGACCCCCCTCCACCCCCCCATCGTGACAACTTCAACCAAACGAGCCGTTTGGAATTTGCACAATTTGTGATGTTTTTTCCCCCATTGGTGACGTCAGAAGTTATATCTCCATATAAGGTAAAGTTTTACCCGGAGATATAAGGTAAAGTTTTACCCGGAAGTACACCATTGTAGTATTGTAATAAGTTCCTTCATTTTTCCTCTATCCTCTTGTTGTGGGGCAGACTGGCTCATACGTGCACATGCATCCACCACTGTTGCCATTTCTAATAGAAAGTAGCGTATAGTCCGAACTTATATCCGTCAGTAGTTGCGCTATGGAAGGTCTTAAAACTACAACATGGCTGACGGGAAAAAATAAGTAGTCGAAGTGGAGGCACGTAAATAAGGCCGCCCACAAAACGGTGCATCTAAATTGTGTCCAAAGAACCACCGTTACATATTATATAGACCACGAGGGGCTTTCAATGTAGAAAAAACAAATCATAATATGAAACCTCTACATGACACTCATTACGTGCTATTGTGTGCTTAGCTGTTGTGTAACTGCAAGCTCCTAGTAGCCTAATAAGTTTAGTTTTTGTGAATGACTTAACTAAATTACGAGAAAAGATGAACCTTGTGTGCTGCAGGACTGCTTGTATCAGTGATTTTACATGCTAGCTGATATACTGTAGATTTATAAATATATATTTATACATACATTTACATACACATATATACATACATAAATACAAACACATATATATGTGCAGATATAAACATATATACGCACATATATACGTATATATATACATATACATAAACATGTACATAAATGTATATATATATATATATATATGTATATATATATATATATATATAAATATACATACATACATAATTATACACATGTATATACAGCTATACATACATACAAATATACATGCATACATACACATGAATACATACATATATACATGCATATATAAATGTACACATATACTGTATATACATCTATACATACATATATACATGCATATATACATAAATATACACATATGTATAAACATATATATATACATACACATCTATATATACATACAAACATACACATATACATACATATACATCTATACAAATGCATACATATACGTGCATAGATATACATACAAATATACATCTATACATACATACATATACATAGATAGATATACATACAAATATACATGCATACATATACATACATATATAAATAAATGCATGTATGAATGAATATACACATATGTATACACATATATACATCTATACATTCCCTTTTTGGGGTCGCGGGGGCGCTGGCGCCTACCTCAGTTACAATCGGGCGGAAGGCGGGGTACACCCTGGACAAGTCGCCACCTCATCGCAGGGCCAACACAGATAGACAGACAACATTCACACTCACATTCACACACTAGGGACCATTTAGTGTTGCCAATCAACTTATCCCCAGGTGCATGTCTTTGGAAGTGGGAGGAACCCGGAGTACCCGGAGGGAACCCACGCATTCACGGGGAGAACATGCAAACTCCACACAGAAAGATCCCGAGCCTGGATTTGAACCCAGGACTGCAGGACCTTCGTATTGGGAGGCAGATGCACTAAACCCTCTGCCACCGTGAAGCCATGTATATACATATACATGCATATATAAATAAATATAAACATATATATATATATATATATATATATACATACACATCCATACATACGTACATATAAACACATACACAAATATATACATATATATATATATATATATATACACACACACACATATTTATACATATATTCATAAATACATACATATATATATATATATATATATATATATATATATATATATATATATATATATATATATATATATATATATACACACACACACACACACATATTTTTTTAAATAAATATCCGTGCAGAAAAGGCTATCAAATGCAAAAATCTGGTCAAAGTGCCAACTAGTAAACAGGAAAAGTAGAACATTTACATTATTTGGCCCTAAAAGATCAAAATGATTCGACACTTTGAATTTTACTTTTTCCCTCAGATACATTTAGATTAATGATGGCGATGAAAACCAATGTTAAATGTTAGTCTTTGTTTAGTACGAGCAGAGTGTGAGCCAAAAATAAATACTTCTTGGCGAACAGCAGTTTGGTGCTTCACAGTCCAACAAGACAACAGTTGTGTTTTGTTTTTTTTCTTAAAGTGACACACACATGAAGACGTAAAGACACAGTATCGCTATTTGTGTTTCATAATGCATCAGTATCATCACTCATGTACTGTAATAAAACTAAATCATGGGGAAAAAAACGGTTTGGATAAAAAATAGATCAAAATAACAAGTTCAACATATTTTAGAGTTTCTTCCAAATACATCGCATATGCTGGCTTTTTTTGTGGTTGTCACAGCCTTAAATGCTTTTATGGCAGCCTTTAATTTTTTATGAGTTTGTTACCCATGTTTTAAATTGCTTTTGTAACTGTAACGTTACACATTACGTGATTCATTTAAGAGATTTAATATTTTATTTCCTAAACATTTTTTGGGAGATTTGTTCCTCTATTTTACCACCAGAGGGTGGTCCTGTGTCAGTGAATCAGTGATGAAGACATTTGACTTAAAACCAAATAAATGGTAAGAAAAACAGGCTCAATGTGGCCTCGACGTCACTTGCATGCGCTCTTACTACTCAGTGGCAATGTGGTTAGAGTGTCCGCCCTGTGATCAGTAGGTCGTGAGTTCAAACCCCGGCCGAGTCATACCAAAGACTATAAAAAATGGTACCCATGACCTCCCTGGTTGGCACTCAGCTTCAATGGGTTGAAATTGGGGGTTAAATCACCAAAAATCATTCCCGGGCGCGGCCACTGCTGCTGCTCACTGCTCCCCTCACTTGGGGTGATCAAAGGTGATGGGTCATATGTAGAGCATAATTTCACCACAATGTGTGACAATCATTGGTGCTTTAAATGTAACTTTCAAGGCCTACTGGAATGAGATTTTCTTATTCAAACGGGGATAGCAGGTCCATTCTATGTGTCATACTCGATCATTTCACGATATTGCCATATTTTCGCTGAAAGGATTTAGTAGAGAACATTGACGATAAAGTTCGCAACTTTTGGTCGCTAATAAAAAATCCTTGCCTGTACCGGAAGTAGCAGACGATGTGCGCGTGACGTCACAGGTTGTAGAGCTCCTCACATCTGAACATTGTTTACAATCATGGCCACCAGCAGCGAGAGCGATTCGGACCGAGAAAGCGACAACTTCCCCATTAAATTGAGTGAGGATGAAAGATTCGTGGATGAGGAAAGTGAGAGTGAAGAACTAGAGAAAAAAAATTACTATACAGTGTGATCGATTCAGATGTTTTTAGACAAGTTTACAAGGATAATTCTGGAAAATCCCTTATCTGCTTATTGTGTTACTAGTGTTTAAGTGAGATTATATGGTTGTACCTGTACAACCCTTCGCAAGGGACCCTCTTCGAAACACAATCTTTCGAAATGATCGCTGCGTAATACACTGTACTTTGTGTGTGTGGTCCAATCCACAAGTGTTCGCTTGACCGCTCTGTTCCATAGTAAAGCTTCACCGTCATTTTTCGGGAATGTAAAGAATGAAACACCGGCTGTGTTTGTGTTGCTAAAGGCGGCCGCAATACACCGCTACCCACCTACAGCTTTCTTCTTTGACGTCTCCATTATTCATTGAACAAATTGCAAAAGATTCAGCAACAAAGATGTCCACAATACTGTGGAATTATGTGCTGAAAATAGATGACTTATACCTGGGAACGGTGCCGGAACAAAATGTCCTCTACATGGCGTGACATCACGCGCGCGCGTCATCAAACCGCAACGTTTTAGCATGATATATAATACTGCCAAAATTCTGAGTTTTTCTTGTGAAACTGTGACCTTTTTCTCGTGACATTCCAACTCCTTTTTCACAACTAGCTTTTTTTATATTTGCATAGTATTTATATTTTATGTATTGATTGATTTATTGATTGATTAAAACTTGTATTAGTAGATTGCACAGTACAGTACATATTCCGTACAATATATTATTAATGTTGTAAATACTGTTGTCGTCTGTGTTTTTCATACACTTTGATTTCTATTTTACTGTTTTAATTGATTTTACCCTTTAAAATTGTTTTTAATCATATTTGTTTTTATATATTTTTTTATGTTGATTTTATATTTATTTATTTTTTGTTTTTATTCAGTCATTGGTGGAGCTTAATATTGTTTTTTGTAATATTGTTTTTAACACGGCTGTGCAGCACTTTGGAGACGTTATTGTTGTTTAAATATGCTATATAAATAAAGTGGATTGGATTGGATTGGATTGGATTGAATCTTTATAAATCGTTGCGTTCCAGACCAGGCGTTCCTCTTGCTGGGAATTTAAACTGCTGGTCACTCCCAAGTTCTTTCGATGACACATAAGCTGATTCTAAATGAATCCCAGACAGAGTAGGTATTCTGACATTTATTCCCAAAGCTTTGGGAGACCACCCTATGAACAACACATTCAAATCGCATCGACCATGTTGATCTAACCCTTTCACGGAAGCGCTGTCTTCTTCAATATGTCTCTCTCACCCCTACCCTCCGGAACGAATACACATGCCTATTGTCCTCCTTAGCTGAGAACAGGACGTGATAAGAAGAAGGAGTTTTGCTACTCCTTACATTCCTAAAGTTCAACGTTAACACACACACAGTTACTAGCGGACAATCAAAAGAGAACAAATGGAAAAACACTAGCTGTTATAAAATATGACTATGAATATAAAGAAATAACTCTTGAAATATGGATATAGATAGATATCTATCTCCGTCAATATCTAGAAAGGGTGGTCCTAAAGAGGTAGGCATTTTTCTCAGGTCTCAAGAAGGTAATACATATGTGTGTGTGTGTGTGTGTGTGTGTGTGTGTGTGTGTGTGTGTGTGTGTGTGTGTGTGTGTGTGCGTGCAGGGGCGCTGCTAGGGATTTTGGGCCCCATGAAAATAATCTTTACAGGGCCCCCAACACATAATTTC